>NC_064214.1:6346117-6648290 GCF_023101765.2 Spodoptera frugiperda | reverse complement strand
CCATAAGTAACAAAAGCCCGCCAAGTTCCGTGGCCAGTCACACAGCTAACAATATAATTCCTCGATGGAAATAACGAGGGGATGATGCGGCTGCGTGTTAAACAAACGGCTTCGCAGGCCACAATGTAAACAAGCCCATAACTCTATCAGGGACCCCATCGCGGGCGATATGCGTGCCCGCAGGCTATATCTGTTAGAAAATGGCCCCAAAATATATACAAATTTAAATAATGCTCGATTAAGCGCTGCGCGGGGTGCAGCCATTCCAAAATAGCCCCGAGCGAACAGGGGAACGAAATTAATTTCATGGACATTTAACCTACTTCAAAGAGGCTGCGTGTAATGCGATGCGATTTACATATTCATCGCGAGAATTAAAACGATGACATAATCAAATCAATGAAGTCGTTCTGTGTCCGTTACTGAAGCAATTGTTGTCTTCGTTAGTACTGTGATATATTTAGTATAGTATACTAGAAATTGAGTAGTAGACGAGAGACGTGTGGCTGTGAGAGATTGTCGTAATTATTATATTGTCAAGTACATATTGAATAGTACACAATGTGCATAGCATGTAAATAATACACAGTTACACGTGATTCATGGCAAAATAAAAAATATGATAGGATCAATTGAACTAACGGTTTTTTCATTATATTATTATAATAATATGATATTAGGTTTACGCCAACCATTGGGCACTGTTCCTGATTTCGTGCACTTAATAAAATATTAAAATATTCAGTTCTATTTTTCCGACTCGGAAATCTAGTCCACAATAGTTCCCGTTAAGTAATCACTCGCCCAGCGACAGTTTAGTACACGGAATAATAAAATGGTTTTAAATAGTTCATTAGCCCCAGTATAGCCGACAAAGCTTCCGATTTTAGGACCGACTTCGTTTATAAATATTGTAAAAGTATTTTCGATTTAGCGCTAATTAATAAACGTATCTTAGCAAGTTGGGAGCGGGCGGGGAATAAAACCGGGATTAGCTCGGAAGCGACGGCGCGGGATTAAGCAGTAGTTATTAAATAAGTTGGCCCAGGTTCACTGCCGGCCACCCAGTCGACGTACCTACACGCTAACTACACTACCCACTTATAGGGAGCAGGGAGCACTATTTTCAGTTCTAATTAAATCCAACACTGATTTTATCATTCTGGTATAGTAAAGATAGGTACATACACTATTGTGATACCTGTCAGTGATATTGTCAACCTACAGAGAATGAAGCGTCGGCTAGGTTACAAATACCTTTGATAAAACTACACTTGTTATTAAAACCAACCATTTTATTTCGAGTACATAATTAAGTAAAATATTATTATAAAATACTTGTTTTAAATTTACAACAAGCCGAGGTTCAAACTATTGTCTATAGCTCTGTTTATATCTTAGTTTTATCTTTTTGTATTCGAGGCTAAAACATAATTACCATTTGTAATGTATTTATCTTGCTTAAAAGGGAGTAATGTTAGTAATTTCTTTATTTAAATACGCCCTCGGGGCTCATTTCGATGTACTATGATAAGTCTCGGCTCAGACGGTGTAGTTGCGAACTACAGGCCAAAGTGCGCACTATGTCAGATAATAATTAATTAGTAAATCGCTTGACTATTGCGGCGGATAGCAATATTATATGCAGATAATAAAATAGTATTATAAACACATCATGAGTACAAAACTGAGGTAACATGTACATATTTTGTAGACAGACATACCAACGTAATAGATATCCAATATAACTAAGCGACATGTGTGACACAAGAGAAATAATAGAAAATATTAAACAATAAAACCTTTGATATTGAGATCATGTCAATAACAATCTTGTTATAATGTACGTAGTATTTATAGTTATGCCATATTTTCTCCACCTGTATAAGTAAATACGACACACGCGGGTCTCGTGATGTTTCCTCAAGTACCGATACGAACGGAATGTAAATCGGATTATCATTAATTCGGCAGCGCGCGACGGACAGCGGCTTACACACGGAGACAGCGCTTTAAAGCGCTGAAAAACAAAATAAATCAGCTACAGAAGGTTTATATTGCATGAAATTGATACCTACGTGTAGCTATGTATATTGTGTCGACTGTAAATACGTTGAAAGATATCGGTACACGACGTGTTAAGATGTATTCATAACTTACTTTAATCTTCCTTAAGTAAGTAACATCAAATCAGAAGTTCTTCAAAGTAGACGTACGAGTACATATAGTCGATTAAAGGCTACAAATACAAGACTATCAGAAAAACCTAACAATATTCACCCGACCTCTTCTTACCTTGTGACCTCCTAAACAGCGGCTAAGTACTAAAGTTTCCCATATTTATATATAATCAGAGGGCTAAAACAAAAACAATCCAACACCTTTACACACAGTATCTGTGAATGTACCGTACACGAGTATAGTCCGGCCCTCCTCGGGCTGCGCTCACTCGGCCGTCGCTCACAGTTTTACGAGGTGACAATTGCGCTTTAATTTGATCGAATCGCTTGAGAGTCGCCCCTTGTTTATTGGCCGCGACTGATGCACGCTGAGCCAATTGTACTCCGAGGCTTATCAGAATTGGGAATGCTTTGTGATTTTTTTTAAATCCTTCGTTACTGCAGTGTTCTGTATTTTCTTTTTCTTTCGTTTTAAAGGACAGAGAGAAAACAGAATTTATTTTGGTAGTATTGTACTGTATTGTACTCGGATTTAAAGACTGAATTCTAAATTTTACTGTGCTTAGCTGCGAGTTGGTTCAGGTAAAGTTGAATAAATTCCTGCAAATGATACGAATTATATATAGTTATAAAGTGTTATAGTATTCACATATCGAAAAACCTAATTACAGTAAAATACAACTGTACTACTAATGTAAATAGCATCTAGGAACTGTTAAATATTGATTCATCATACGACAGTTTAGGCATTCACTTCAAGTTGACGCTAAGAAGTAACAGTCACTGCTGAGTCAGCGTTACCCACAACTTCTCCACACGACTTCAGTGAATAGTGGTCTCTCGTCTACTTACTCAGAGGTTAGTGGACTCTTATCTACTACTTCTTAAGGATCATTTTAGTAATAATCTGAAATACTGATGACAAATTGACAATGGACCAGGTACAATTCCAATCAGACTGTCTCAAAACTGAGACTTAGCTGTTTAACGAAGTAATCTAATGTTCTTTATTCGTATGTATGTGTTATGTAAACAATAACATGATGTTGAAAAACTAGAAGAGCACAACTTTTCTTGTTGATTATTATCATTAATCGTTCGTGTATAGTCTATAAAACAGAAAATAAATAGTTATTGCTTTGTATTGTAAATAAGTTTAACTGTGAGCTTATGGTATTAGTTAATGAATTATAAACACGTTAGTATTATACTATTCTTATTACATTTCCATATCAAGGGACGGTTTTCAAATGATGTATAGTGAAATTCTGAACAGGAAAGTCGATTAAACATTAATCTGTCAAGCAGTAACCTTTGCTATTTGATAAATGCTTGCGATTGCGCTAATGTTCATTCTTCGCTGTGTAAGCATAAGGTCTGAAATAAAAGTTTTTTGTGATCTAGTCTCAAAAAGATTCCGATGTACAGAGACGTATAAATTTTCTATAACTCATCATAATCTGCACAATTGTCGGTACTGTGGTACAGCCACAGCATACAATATAAAACAATTTCCACGGCCGTACGTCAGCGAGCCTGATCTACCGACTTAATTGTTTCATTTTGTGTACAGAAACAACATTGCTAATAAAATCTCGTTACCGACATGTTTATAAATTGTTTGTTAAACAATTTAATTAAGTATGAATGATGTCGTCGCCATGGCGACCGGTATTCAATGGTCAGAGAGTTATTAAATAAGTTGGGAGAAGTTCCCGCGGTTCGTGAGTACTTTACAAGTTTTCATTTATTTATTGCCGATTTATACAGCGGCGCGACGTAATGTGGACCTGCGAGACTGCGAGACTGCGAGACTGCGCGACCTGAGACCTGCTGCTGGCCGCGGCCGCGCTCGTGTTGTGCTGCAACTGGAAGGAAGGTGAAACTTTGACTCGCGCGCTACTACACACTGCGGTACACTAACTTGCTCCGTGATTCGATGGAGATACTCCACCGTGCCGTATTTTAAACCAAACTCTACTCTATTATGCAGTCTGATAACTGAGCTATAAATATAAACTTTATCCAGAGAGCTAATTATGCAAAATTGCGATTCTCTGGTAAATACTGAGTTAAAATCTATTCCCAGCATTTCTTATTTGAGGAATACATTTTATTAAAGTTTACAATATTTCGCCGACATTTATAAGATTATTTGATCACCTATTAAGGAATGTGATACAACATTGAATGTACACGATTAATAACTATCGAAAAGTTCCTGTACTCCTGTACAGCTACCACGTTTGTAAAGTGAGTGACATCAGTAACACAAAGTTCACATTATTATTGGACGTCGTCGTCGCGAACTATGCAAGTGGTGCCATCTGTCGGCCGCCATCAAAATGCAACTTATTGAAGTTTCCAGCAAATATGTAGATTGGATCCGACGGACGGCGAAAAAGACAAAGACAGTTAATATAATTTGAATAGTTAGAAGTTGATCCTGGGCACAGAGCGCAGGGCGCAGGGCACAGGGCGTGTGTCGCTACTTGCGTCGGTACTTATAACTTGGAGACGTTGGGAGGTAGTGCGCGAGACTGGAGAAAGTTACCCTGTCGCAGGTACTGTAAAGCGAGATTACTTTTTGTAGTTTCTTGAAATTATGAATACATCGATAGAAGTGATTGCTGTAGAGATTTTAGTAGAATTTCTAAAATTTTGTGAATCTACTCGTACTACTCTCAGCATTATCTTGATGAGTTTAATTATTACTGTCTAAAATGAGTCAAGATCGATGCTACTTTGATTATTTATCGAACTTCAGTATCCAACGTAGTTGTGAAATAGCGTAGTTATTTAGGAATACCACCAGCTCATCAGATCATCCATAATTGCAAATTTTTAAAATCACATTTTGATTTTTATTGGAATAGTTATTGTGTGTAGGTTGATGTGCGCTTGCACCTGAGGCTTGACCGGAGTGTGTGTGTGTGTGTTGCGGACGGAAGTTATTGAATTAGAGGCGCGACGCGGCGCCGCACGGCCGCTCCCTATTGTGGCGCGCGCGTAACTGACTTACTGCTAACTAATTGTTTTACTATTGTACGCTCACCCCCACCTCAGCCACTTACACGCGGTTTATAAAAACTAATATGTGAACAGGGAATCCGTGTTAACTGAGAGTTAACTAACGTTCTATATTATAAAGCTGTTTGTATAATTACGCTAATTATGCATTTGATGATCACCTGGATAAACGCATTAACAATACAAATGTATACAATCAGTGGTTTCGAAACTAAATCGATTTCAGATAACAAAACAGAACTCAAATGTGGGCAACATGAATCGAGTGTAGTCATAACTGCATTAATCCACGTACAACTGGTTGGCAACTCGAACTGTTCACCGGGACAGACAGACGAACCTACTTAATTGCATAATGTTACTGTGATCACAGACAGACAGTCGCGAGGAAACTTTTAATTGGCATCGGGCACACTATACGCGGCACAATAGCACGCGCGTACATTACGTCATTGTAATAATATGCTGCACTTGTACTCACTGCTACGTACGTTGCCACGAATTATTTTACTTGAGTGAGAAGTATAAGAGGTCCTAGAGCTACTGAAAAATGTTTGGGTGAATATTATTAATTGTGAACAAAATTGTTTTATTTGTTTGTGAATATAAAACGTGAACTACTTAGTGCGTTCATTAAACGAGAATCAGAAAGAGATACAAACAATAATAAACAGTGAAGTGTTCTGCTATTGAATAAAATATTTTCATTATCGTATGTAAGTGTTCCGAGTGAACAATTGTTTATTCGCAGTATATCTCGATAATTTGGGATGGCCGAGACCCTTCGAGTAATGTATTACCTACATACATACATACATACGTATATATACGTAATCTAGTCTATTGTTAGAAGTGTTCAAGCACCAGACGAAGGTTCGTGTCAATTCTGTCGAAGGGAATCATTTGATTTGGGCTCCACAAATACTCCAAGTTACGTTTATCTGCGTCCAATAGTACGCCATTATTCAGCCTCTTATTACTTCACAAGTACATCACGCAAACACTACTGTGTCACTCGAGACGTTGTCTTCCAAGTTATCAGGATTATACTTGAACCAATATTAACTGCTCGTGTAAGGTTTTTCTTCAAAATGTAACGTAAAACATGGCGGGCGGCCAATGTACACAACTTTCAAGAAAAGCAAAATACATCAGAAGCATCTTTGCATATTCAAGTTCTTAGAATCTGAGTTCCTGTGCTCGCAATCTGTTACCACATTTACCAGCGGAACTTTTACAAAATAGCGCAGCGCCAACTTACGGCGAAACATTCTTAAGTTTTCACGTAGAACATCCTCTTATCCTTGTACCCACCGCTGTACATAATGCAGCTTCTCATTAAATGTTCCTCACATTCCTCCACCACATTACAATTAGCGCCACTCAGGTACTTACCTACTTACTCTACTTTGATAAAATATCTCGTTATTACTACGTAATACGTAATAAACACGGCAGCTCCGATCCTCCGGTTGCCATGGCGACGGTGTCAACATCCACGCATTGTACACACGCTTACAATAAAAGTGAGGAGTGCCGGATGAATGGTGATCGCTAGGTAACGAGGACGGCACGGACTCACACGGGAGGGTATCGATGTCGTTTGTTATGGCGGCACACGAGCGGGACTAACTCTCCGATTTGTAAACATACATACACATATGTTACTTGATTTATTTTTATTAGTATTGCTATTTAACAAGTTTCCAATTAAAACAAGAATCAGGTTATATTGCTTTCTTCACTTGCAGCTGTTAAATACATATGGTGCGCGATAAGCTCCGCACCTGGGCTCCCCCGCTGATTTTATTCCGGCCAGAAGTTGTGGAGGAGGTTGGCGCCTTGTTCCCCCGACTTCGGAGGGGTTTCACCCCTCCATTCATGACTCCGCCCCCTGCGGTGCCCAATGCGGGCCACAGCGACGATGACGACGACACCGTTCCGGAGGTGACCGAGGCAGAACTGAGAGCGGCGGTGCGCCGGATGGGCGCCAAGAACACCGCCCCAGGACCATGGCCTACATGGCAAGGCGTGGGTCCTGGCCTCGGAGGCTCTCGGGCCTCGATTAATAGGTCTCTACAGCGCATGCTTGGAGAGGGGCCAGTTCCCGCTTCATAAGACGGGAAAACTGGTCCTCGTGAAGAAGCCGGGGCTTTGCGGACTCCCCGTCCGCGTACCGGCCCATTGTGCTGCTCGACGAGGTGGGAAAAGTCTGAAAGGATAATTTCGAACCGCCTCGTCGCGCACCTGTCTGGATTTGGGCCGGACCTCGCGGATGGCCAGTTCGGCTTCCGTAAGGGCGCTCCACGGTGGACGCAATCATGCGCGTACTCACGACGGGGAATTGTTTCCAGGGGTAAGGTCGTTGTGGCGGTGTCTCTGGACATCGCCAACGCTTTCAACTCACTACCTTGGAGCTGCATACTCAGGCACTCCGGTACCACCGGGTGCCTACTTATCTCCGTCGTGTTATCGAGGCCTACCTGATGGATAGGTTTGTCACCTACCCCGGTCACCAAGGTGAGTGGAACCGGCGAGAGATGTCGCGCGGTGTTCCACAGGGTTCGGTTTTGGGGCCGCTCCTGTGGAACATTGGTTACGACTGGGTGCTGCGCACCGACCTCCCGAACGGCGTCAGCGTAGTCTGTTACGCCGACGACACGCTGGTGCTAGCGCACGGGAGGTCGCACCAGGCGGCGGCCAACTTAATGGCGAGAGCGGTTGCGACAGTTGTTGATAGGATCAAAATTGGGACTCGAGGTGGCGCTCCACAAGTCCGAAATGTGTTTTCATGGCCGCGGGAACGCGCCACCTCCGGATGGGGCCCAAATAAAAGGAGGGGTTACCATCGGCGTCGAGACGACGATGAAGTACCTAGGACTCGTCCTCGACAGTCGATGGAACTTCGTGGATTTCCGACGTTTGGCTCCTAAGTTGGAACGGACGGGGGCTGCACTTAAGCGGCTCCTGTAACCTCGGGGGGCCAAATGCCTCCTGCCGGAGGTTGTACGGGGATCGTGCGGTCCATGGCCCTCTACGGAGCCCCTGTGTGGGCGCCGAACCTGATGCGGCGGCCAGCCCGGGCGCTGCTCACGTCCCAGAGGGTCATGGCCATTCGAGTGATCCGCGGATATCGCACGATCTCCGGAGAGGCGGCTAACCTAACTCCCGCCGTGGGATTTGGAGGCGAAGTGCTCGCGCGCGTCTTTAGTTTGCGCGCCGACGCGCGTCGCCGGGGCGAAACTACTGCCGCGCCAGATTAGTGCGTGGCGGGACGAGCTCCGGCGCGATCTCATGGCGGAATGGCAACAGCGACTGTCGCAACCGAGGGCTGGGCTCGCTGTCATTGCAGAAGTCCCCTCTTTGAGGAGTGGCTAGAGAGGCGCCACTCGTCCTCACCTACGCCTGACGCAGGTGCTTACCATGGAAGCTTCCAGGTTCCTGTTTCTGATTGGGCGGGAGGAAACGCCCGGGTTCATCACTGCGAAGACCGCCCGGAGGACACGGTGGAACATACGCTTGCGGTCTGCCCTGCGTGGGCTGAACCGCCGTATCCTCAGGGATGTGGTCGGCGACGGCGCCCTCTCGCGTCCGGCACTGATACAAGCCATTGCGGAGCGAGGGGGACTGGGATGCCGTCTCCTCCTTCTGCGAAGCAGTCATGCTAGCTAATGAGAGAAAGAACCTCTTCACGCAGCCGTCGCGAGAGACACTCCGGGCGTCGGGGATCGCGCGACGATCTCCGGCCACCGTAAGTGCGGGTCTGCGGACGACGAGCAAGGGTAACCAGAACCAGACCCGTGGTGCGGCGCGTCGCGTTCTGCGCGCGCCTCAAAGAGCCATCAGACCACCACAGATGGGGCCCAGTAGGGCGATGTAATCCGGAGCTACAACCTAGCGGGTTTACCGGGGCCCCGGCTCGACGGGCAGGAGTAGGAACGGGGTGGTTTTTAGTCAGTAAGAGTCTGACACTCCCTCTCGCCTCGCCCAAGGCGGGAGAAGTCAGGTTGGATGATTTTCCACCCTAAAAAGCTATTAAATACAAATATATTTAATTGTTAACACACTATTGTTATTCAATCACCAGTTTCTCTCGAGCTACCCAAAGGGTACTTGAAATTAATCAAACTTACTGTTCTGTGATTCAAGATCGACATACCTTCAGAGTAACAAATTACATATTAAAATGAACTAGTCATATAAACAGTTTTCTATGTATTTTGTTAACAGCCAAAGTTTCGTATATGAAAGAATATAAGTATGAAACCTTCCGCTCGTTCCTCGTCCGACCAGCGAGACGCCTTTATCATAATACTGGTAATAATTAACAGGCCGGCGGAAATTAGCAGAAAAGAAAGTCAGTAAGAAGGCGGTGCTCACTGCGCGCGTGTATTATGGAAGAGATAAGTTTCTTTGTTTCAAAATGTTGGAGAAATAATGTACATTGTCCGTCAGACTGGCCCCGGACTGCTTCTCAGATATAAACTGATATTATTTTTGTATAACCGCCGCTACAGCGCTGCCGGGGACCGAGCGAAGAGGACGCTCGTCCACTGGGGAGTAATCTGTAGCTCACACACACCAACGTAGCTCATGGAACAACAATGCTATAAACAGAAGGAGCTGTTGTTGTCAGAGCAACTTGGCTGTACTTTTATCTTAATTTATAAAGTCTGAAGTAAATATTACCACGTTTCTGCAATGACCAGGTAATGAATAGGCCAAAGTATACCTGTAACTTGAACTGTCACTACATGTACTACACAAAAACCAGTAGAAGCGGACAACACAACTCTAGTTAATTAAGAATAATTGAATGAAACTAGCGCTGGTTCACATAACCGCTCGAGGTCCGAACAGAAACTAGAATTCACAATTTGAACTCGGAATTTCGAGCCATCGGATGCGAAGTACTATGTCAGTGGTACACTGGCACACCAAAGTCCATTTAGAAGTTTAACTAAGCCTCCAAGTTGTCCCTCCGCTGTACTATCTTAAGATAGGGAGGTTTTATGTTGTTACTTGCCATGGGATCGTACCCAAGTACACTGTTTTAGTTACAACTTCGATTATGAAGTGTTGTAAATTTTCAGTTTGATGACTTCCTGTCTAGTTCGGCAGTTTGTAGTTTCGTCAAGGGCGAACTACGAGACGTGGTAAACAAGGAAATTAAAGTACTCGGTTCACCGACCGACAGCTATATAAACTAGATACTTTGTCAAACACGATGACAAGCCTGCTACTCCACTAACTATAATAATACTGACAAGTGTACATAGCAACAGTATATTGATTTACTAGCCTAGGTGGTAAACAAATCGAACTTTGAGCAAGCAGAATAAAGTTGTTTATACCGACCAGCATACAAGTGCCCAGTTCTCGACCACGAGCTGGTGTCTCCTCTACACGACCAGTCGAGAGTACGTAAAATAAAATGTGCTGCGATGACATGTAATGACTGAGACGATGTAGAAGTAACGTGTTGATAATCCAATGCTGGGCTGATCCTTGATGGCCTGGGATAGAGCTGACTGAGGACAAAATGAGTATTCCTACTATCAGGCTTATAAGTACTTTGAAAACTATTATAATAAACAGTATATGTTGGCTATCCGAACCTAAATAGTTTAAAATATCGTAATATTTTTTACTGCAGTAAAGATACTGCTGTGATTTACAAAGAAGAAAACAAATGCCATTATTTCCTTAGACCCCCACAACTTTATAAACAATGAAATAAATAAAGTATATATTTCACTCACCATTAATAAACACAAATACTTAACAACGCGATGTCAACAGCACACAAGATAAACATCGCATCAAAATTAAAGGTATCTTAATAAAATGGTAATAGGGAGTTCGTTCCCGGGCGGTGAAATGTTGCGGCGAAGGTTGGAGGGCCCGGGGGAGTGTTAATTACTAACACGTCCGGTTATGTTAATACATACACATGCACCCGTAGTCGCTCGCTAATTTATTACCAGCTAATGCTTATGTCGCGCGCACTCGACTGTATCGACGGAGTTTTATTATACGTATACATTTAGATAGTATCACTGACACAATCAAGCAGCTACGAGTATTATGAGTTGTATATAGTATTACTTGTGTTGACACGTTAAAAGATTTATCAAATTGTAAATGTATTTTCCCCAATGTTCAAACGATTTACTCTCGATTTTGATCAGCAAATATTACATGACAATCCAAATGAAATTTGTCAAAGTATTCTCCGCGGCAACAAGACGTTTGTCAGTGAGTCGTGCAAATCAATTCGGTTCGTCTAAGCCTTCGCTCAAATCGCTCGCGAAAACGTAAACACTGTATAAAGTATTCATTCTGTTGAGCCTCTGTACTCGTACTTAACGCGACGGAGCCGAAAAACAAATCCCTTCGCACAATAGACACGACCTCACAATAAAACCTATAAAATTTATATCTAACCTCGATATCAGTAGAGAGAATACGTAATGAACATTAGGAACAAAGGCGTGTGAAAAGAGCCGATACCGAATTGTGTAGGTGAGAAATTGATACCATTCTTATACCAAACGAAATGTAACGCTAAGTACCCCTCAATAAAGTTCACTTTTAATCGTTTGAATAAGAAACAGAATCAAACAATGTTACCAGCAAAATATATTGGACTTAGATCAACAAGAAAATAGAGTCTCTTTTGGTTTACGTATCTCACTGTATAGAAAAAGTAAGAATCGAAGATAAGTGAGGTGCCTCGGCTCTTGTGCTGAAATATTAGTGTTCTGAAGGTTTTCTTTGAAATCGCGTGTTGGTGCAGCGAACTCTTTTGTAGCTTCCCGTTTGAACATTTATATCAGCTACGGCGTAGCTCTTACCGAGCTACAAGCTACGGCGTAGCAATGTTCCGTAACATCATCGTAGGTGGCATAGTGGGCGATTACATTTTTGTGAACTGCGTGTGTTCGCAACAAATTCTTTAATAAACCGAGTTCTTTATCTGTCGAGTTACATTCATAATGATTTGGTTAGAGCTATAAGAACATTTTATAATACTTAATACCTTTTTTCTTACTTAATAATTTTTCGTAGAATTTCAATAAAAATCAGATTACAGATTTCAGTTTGAGTAATTATTAAAATAATCACTTCTCAGCACCAAATCTTCGAATGGAAGTCGACGGAATGGATTAGTGGACCTCCTCGATCGAGAGTCACTTGTTTGATTTGTTAATCGCCAGAGAGTGAGAGGGCTCGCGTCCCTCCTTATACCATTATTTTGAAAACGGCACTTCACGGCGGCAAGCTTAATTCAATAAAATATTAGAGCTCCATTCTTTTAGCAGTTCGTATCTGGGAGAGAGACATTAATGTTTTAAAAGAAAAAGCATTACTCTTTTGTTTGTTTTAATATAATTATTCTATTGAGTATAATATTGCAACATGTTTATCCAGCGTTTGGAATAGTTCATCCAGTGTTTCCCGCGGGATTTCAAACTTCTGCCAAAAATATAAAAGGTTTAGTATCAGTTTCCACTGTCACTCTACATTCTTTTTTATTTTGAGATTTATCCGACTCGATAAATTGAAATGAAAAATAGCAACTTATTCACCGTTTCATAGCTTAAAGAATATGAAGAATTGCATCCAAGATATAGTGATCCGTAACTATTTACAATTTGATTTATGAAGCTGTTGTTCTCACGGAGGAGGATCCTCCAGGGTATCAAAACAAACTGCATTATAAACTGCTAAGCTGCAATAATAATAATGATATTGTGTGATTAATGTCAAAGCTATTAAAATATAACCGGCGAATAAGGTGTGATCATATGTGTTACACTAGCTCCTGCCAGCGGTTTTGTCCGCGTTACCAAGGGATAAAATGACTGGCGTATATGTTTTTCCAAACCATAAACTACCCTTGTTTCAAATTTCATCTTGATTCTTGAACATGTTGAGTAGTCACAATAAACTAGACTACAACAAAACCTTTTCATTCCTTCAATTTATTTAATTCCAGTAATAGAAGAGTAGTGAAAGTATCCCAGGATTACTAAGTAATTGCTGAGGTCAAAACAAATAGTTAGCTCTCCGATAGGCTATCAATCAATTAATCAACTCCAATATTGCAGTGCACGGTACACACGTACACACCCACGTACACGTGTGTGTGTACAGCTGTGTAAAGGGAGCCAAACATTGACCTACCTTCGGCGGGCACCTTGTTGCCACCTGACCTTGAGCTGGTTCTGATTACCTTCATAAATCTACAGCACTACTCCAGTGGCAGCAGTGACGAGTAGTTGTGCCAAAAACTGGTATATCATTTATCAGATATTATAATTTTAAATCGATTTGTTCATTATTTGTCACTACGAGTAAAATGCATAAATTTATTTCAGAAGTATCTAAGTAAAGTAAGTTTTTGTTCTAATACATATAGAAGTGTGTTCAAAAGCATAATTTATACTGTTCGTATGTGTGAGTGGTACAGTTCACACTACAGTCGCGCTGCAGTGTCCCAGAAGTGCCCCTCGCCAGCACAACGCACAACTTCTAACTGAGCGTCTTGTTGCCTGACTTTCGCTTCAAGCACAAAACTAGCACCTCGCTGCGATACCGGTTGAATATTCAACAACTATACGAGAATTCACTTGTTCAGACATGTTCAAGTAAACTATTTATACACATTTCGAAAGGAAGAATCTATCTCGTTATAATTTAATATTAAAAAAATGCAATTCCAGTTTCTTGCAGTTTGTGCAACAGGATAAAGCAGTACTTTATGTTTAGATCGCAAGTAACGGAGCAGGTGAAGTTTCGGTAGGTACCTGTTTCGGATTCGGCGGGAGGAAACGCCCGGGTGTCGGCATTGCGTGGATCACCCGGAGGACACGGTGGAGCATACAGTAGCGGTGTGCCCTGCATGGGCTGAGCACCGCCGTGTCCTCAGGGATGTGATCAGCGACGGTGACCTCTCGCGTCCGGCTTTGGTTCAGGCCATGGTGCGGAGCGAGGGGGAATGGGACGCCGTCTCCTCCTTCTGCGAAGCAGTCATGCTAGCTAAGGAGGAGGCGGAGCGCGTGAGGGAACGATCCTCCTCACGCCCCAGCCGCCGCAGAAGACACTCCGGGCGTCGGGGATCGCGTGACGATCTCCGGCCACCGTAAGTGCGGGTCTGCGGACGGCGAGTAAGGGTAGCTCGCCGCCCGACCACAACCAGACCCGTGCGTACGGCGCGTCGCGTTCCGCGCGCGCCTCAAAGAGCCAGACCACCACAGATGGGGCCCAGTTGGGCTGATGCCTGATCCGGAGCTGCGGACAACGTAAAAGGTTACCGGGGCTCCGGCTCAAAGCAGGAGAAGGAACGGGGTGGTTTTTAGTCAGTAAGAGTCTGACACTCCTCCTTGCCTCACCCAAGGCGGGAGAAGTCATTGGATGATTTCCCCCCTCAAAAAAAAAAAAAAAAAAAAAGTAACGGAGCAGGTAAATAAAAGAATACATCATGGTAATAAGTTCCGTAAACGGCGGGAGAAGTAATGTATGAAAATAAGCAAAAACGCTTTGAGCTCGTCCCGTTTGATGTTCAAGTGTTCTGAAATGTAACGTGAAGCATTACTTATCTAGCTGCAAGTCGGAAAACGAATCTACATACCTAAGTGTTTACAACCAAAGAGAAATTAGCACCCATCCACGCGGCCATCATAAATTATTGCAAAGTAGTCATTAGAGACCGATAAAAGTAAGATAACTAATAACTGAACGAGCAGCACTTAAGTCCTAAGGGGTGAGAGAACGACCATTGAAGCTCACTGACAGAGAAAGGTTTCTTTTCTGATGTGATTTTTTGTGTGCCGAATTGCAGCGGGTGTATAGGGGGTGTGGGCGCGCGGGGAGGGGGGGATGGCCGGGCTCAGGCGTGCGCACCCGGCAGTATCTAGCCGGTCGGCGGAGCGCATGCACGTGCACGCTGTGGCTCGCTCGGCCCGGTCCCACGTTGGGCGCCATCAATCTATACCGCGATGTCGGCGTGTTGTCGCCGCGTGTCAAAGTAAACTCGCTCACGTGTGCCGCTACCAGTGCTCGGTGATGGATCTCTTCTGAGGAAATGTTCAAGTGCTCAGTGTTTACATAACAAAGAATTAAACAAATAGTTTCCAGACCGTAAATTGATTAAAACAAACAAAATAGTGCAAACAAAAGTAACTCAGTGCTAAAGTTAAACTACTCAGTAAGTAACAATACAAGTGAAGTGGTTCGTGATATTTCCCTCTCGAACGGAACTTCACAAATAGGTAAGTTCATACTCAGTAAGTAAGTTTACGATACATTGCGGATGATTGATAGGGCAAACTTAGTGGGCCAGTGGGCCGAGCAAATGTTTATTATCAATAAACAAACTTTGGGCTATTTGAGAAAAAGGATCGAGCGGCGAGCGGACGCGGGTAAATAGAAGCATGTCGTCAGTACCAGATGACAGACGTTTGTGTGATCCACGTTTAATGAACCATTGCGTAACGGACACCCGCTTCTCTCAAATATATAGGTCAGCTCGCATATTATTGTAAACCTAATTCTCGAGTTCACAGTCAACGGAACATCTTCAAAGTGTTTTAAAAGTATTGTGTTCATTGAAAAGACGATAGCTACTAAGGAAATTAGGTGAAGAGAAAACTTGGGAACAAATTATAAGTAGTCGAGTGTCCCCGGAGCAGTCGCAGCATTATTTGCTTCCGAACTTAACAAAACTTTTTTTTCATATTCCCCAAGGAATTAATTAAGTAGGGATCACTTCGCGAACAAAGAGATTCGTATTTCTTCGGTTCATTATCTCCATTTTGGAAAATAGCTTGTAATTTAATATTCTTTTTTTGTTACAATCTTAAGGGACCTTCGTTAAAATGACATTGCTTTAAAAAGATTTTCAGATTACGAGGTCAATGGTACTGATTTCTTTTTTTTTCAATTTGTACAAAGTCACAGCGCAAAGGTCCCGCGAAGCACACTCGCCACTAATTATATTATTACCGGCTTCGTCTATGGTCTCTTGTCGCGGATGAACTTTGAACAATCATTGTCTGCACCAGTACGAAGAACGCACAATCAGCGTCAATTCATCAAAATCCCGCGGAATATACTTGTCACGAGTATTATTACAGAAACAAAAAGCAATTTTCGGCGCTCCGCGAGGCAATCTGTCACCGCACGCGAAGACGAATAAGTCAACAAAACAAAAAGTTGTCACTCCGGGATCCGGAGCACCTCCGCCATATTATTAATATTAAATACCGGCGTGTCTTTGTTTGCGCAGCCACCGGGAGGGTCATCGCAGTCGTATTACCGCGAGGTCAATATCTCAACATGTGGATAACATTGACATACTCGTTCATAAAGTCCGCGATAAGATGGACGAACCAGATCGTTATTTGACATAAGAGTTTACTTTATTGCTTAATCGCATGAACAAGGACGAGTATAGCATATAGTAAGAGTATTTTTTATCAAATACTCTGAGCTCTGTATGATGATCTAGGCCCAGGGCGTACGTGATGATGTTCAGTCGTAGCCGACAACTATTCATTAGCTCACCGGGAACGTTGGCGATGGATTATTGTGGAAGCGGATTGACACGAGTAATGACTCCGCACCTTGTAGCACTCGTTACTGGACTTGGACAAGACTCCGACTTCCACTTACTTATCTTTTCTAATAATTGTATTGTTCATATTGCATTCTAAAAGATTTAATCACGGAAGACGAAATACTAGAATTGTTAGCAACAACAGTGTTGGAAATAGTTTATCTGCCTCCTACTTCCAAGAATAAAGGAGTTCCATTAAATTAATGTACAAATAAAAAGCCTAACCTTTGCTAAATTAAAGTACAAAAGGTTACGTAATGCCAACTATTGTTGTAGGAATAAAACTATGAGCGAGCGATATAAGAAAACATAAACATTTATTATTGGAAATGTCAAACAATCGTCTCTTTGAACAATGACATCAATAAATAGTTCCGCGAGGATCGAGAAGGAACGTGATCAATGTAAATACGATTGTATGCCGGTAACAATTGACAATCGAATCTTTTATCTAATCGGGAGGAGAAACAAAACGCCGCGATGTTGTCGTCGGGAGTCAGCACACAACGAGGAAAGCCATGCGTCAGTACTCCAGCCACCGTCAGAGACAAAGGATCAATAAATAAAGAGAAACATGTTCCCGCTTCCAACTGATTCTATGGATTCTCGAGAAAGTGTGTACAACAAAGGCCGCCTTAATTCTATCTTTCATCTCTGCTCCGAACTGAAGAATATATTGAAATAAAGAAAAGGATAAAACCGAACTCGTTTGACGGCGCGGCCGGCGCGCGGCGGCCGCACGGTGATGCCGGATCCAAAAGTTTGTGCCGAGAATTTCGGCAACTAATTTCAAGACGAACCCTTATAACGATGAATGTGCTTTAAAATCCCTATCCTCCTTCTACCACGCACTGTCGGCGCTAATAGTGCGCCAAGCTGTGGAGTGGCCGCCACACCGGCAGCCGGCGGTACAAGTCTGACACTTTACAGAAGTAAGGTTTATAGAGATTGACTTTCTCCATTATCTTGCTGTATAGTTTTGACATTTTTATTAATGAGTTAATGGTCCAGATAAAATATCTATTGTGTAACTGAGATCGGAAAAAAGCTGATTTTGAAAAATGCTATCGGAGCGCAGGTTTTACAATTGGCAACGAGAAGGTCAATATCTGGAGACAGAGAGAATAGAATTTAAACAATGGCCGCGTCGAATATTGTGATGCAAAGCTGGTTTTATTTGTTGAGCTCATTGTCATTGTGTACGTACCGCTGTACTGGTAAATATTTATTTCAGAATACGAGAGAAAAGAATAAATCTTGAACGTGAAATCGTGCGTCTTTCTTTATATGTCGGAATATGAACTCAATCTCGAAGCTGCACAAGATTCACATACACACAATGTATTTAAATCATGGATTAATAATATATTTAGATATGATTGACATTATTTTTCGATGGCCATTTAGAGTAACTTAATAATAAGTAGCCGATGTTTTGTTAAGTGCCTTTTAACAAATGGTTGTATCAAATCCAAACACGGAACTTCATACAAATATTAAAGACAATTCTATATGTTTGTTGTTTGTTTAAGTTAAAATAAAGTAGTAGTTAACAATTACACTGTCGATAACTTGACGAATGAGGAAAAGCCTTTCCTATTTCATATTAGACCGGAAAATAGAACAATAACTGTGTAAAAGTGAGTAAAGTTTTGATAGAATAAATACATACGAAGCGTTGTTGTGGGCTCTAGGAATGTCGGGAAACAAGCGAACGATACAGTGTACAGGCGATATATTGAGACACACGGGCAGGTGCGCACTGATACAGGAGTAGATAGAGAGGGCAGTGAGTGGCGTCTTTGATAACAAGACAAATGTTATATTAATATAGTGTTTAATAACAATATTTCCTTTACCATGTTTTGTATGAGATGAATGACTAGAGATACTAGAGTTCATACAGTACCATTCAGTATTGCAATAAGAGTATTAAAAAACACTTTAGTGAGATTATTAAGTGATTATTCTGGTCATAATATTGCTGATGTAGAGATTTTGTTTTATGTGAAGATTTTATTTTCATTATATTTTGTTTTTTTTAGGTTTCACGTTGTGACACTTTAAAATGTTGTGCATTAAAATTAATTAGTAATGTTACAACTACTGATTATATGAATAAATAAATGATGAAGCAAAACTTTACACTCGGATATTTTGCTAAAATTATCAATTTAATACTTTTTCACAGAAATAGTATAACATTAAAATGTTATAAAAGCTTTAAACAACAAGTAATTACAAGAAACGAATAAATAACAACATAATTGACAAAATGGTTAATAACTACATCAGCACGACATTTCAAGGCTTTCTTACAAGTTAAAAACGGAATTTCCATAATTTTGTGTTTAAAATTACTATAATTACTTAATAACGCCAGTAAAAAGGACTATAGCAGGTACATCAGTGCAGATTATATTATAATAAGTAGAGAGTAGCGGGGGGGGGGCGCGGCTGAGACTAGGCGCGCAGCAGTCACGCCGGCCGCACTGGTCGCCGCAATTTATTGGATCGCTTGAGAACTGACCGGCTATGAAATATGGCTGCCGTGTGCGCACTGATTTATCGCCACCGACACTATGAAAAATTACACGCTCCCATTGAAAACGTGGAAACTATCACAAACCTCGACCTCCTTTTGAGACGCCTTTAATTATCTCCGCGGAGAATTTATAAGAACATCTTCCATTCTGGTTGCTTATTCTTTTTGTTCTTTACAAGTGCTTTCGTCGTGTTCTTTAGAAATGAAACGAATCGCCATACTGAGTGGTTTGTTTGTAATTACTCAAAACAGGAGCAAGACAAGACTATTTGCAACAAGATTATTAAAACTCTACTACATATTAACGAATTGTTCTGTTCTAATCTACAAATGAAACTTTGTTATCGTGAAACATCACTTTGTCATTTTCTAATTAAAAAACAGAACAGAAAAAGCAGATCTGTATACGGGAATGAATCAGTGAGGTGTCGGCCCGATATAGATCTGCGAGGCATACTGCAGTGTGGTCACGTTGGCCTGTCGATATTCTATCGAACGGCCCTCGAGTAATTTATAGAGCCGAGCATGCCTTTATGAGTTATTGCCTCGAACGTCCTCACCCTCTCGCCCTCCAGTTATGTTTATACAGAGGAAAAATTAAAAAGTCTCTCGATTGAGCGATCAAGTAGCCGCCTATTGAATACCTTCACAGCGGCCAGGGAGCCGGGGGCAGTGAGTGGACCCCACATACCAGTGTTACACTAACTAAGCACCCCGGCTGTATCATCGCGTAATTATGATTTCAACAAGCTACTCAGCTGTTACGTTGGGCTTAAGCTACGGCAAATAATATTTAGCATCTAATTGGATAAGACCTTTATAATCCTTATAACAACGAAATAATCGTCTTAGTACATTGTAATAACAATCAAGCTCCAGGGCATGATTAAACTGGCGCTTTATAAATATTTGTGAAAAGTTTTACAGCGCGTACACAAACATAGCTTGAGGTGTTTTCTCAGAAAATGCGAAAACCTCTTCTTTATAATATAAACGAAAGTAATATTTTTTGTCAATTCACAGTATTTATGCTGTTACCGTTAATGAGTAGTGTTGAGGTAACGTTATCCACGATACAAGCGACGAGTCTGTGAAACATCAAAGAGCGCGAGTCGACCTCTAGACATTAATTAAGGACCGCTGGCCAGCAAGTACTGGCCGCGGCTGGTGCGCCGCTGCCAATCGAGTTAGTGGCCATCACACACTTATTATATCGAAGATCAGTTAGCAAAAAAGTTTTGCAGATTCAACCTGTTTGCACACCCAACGAGTTTATCTTGTGTAATCGGTTTAGGTGTGGGTGCTAATGGATTCCATTTATTATTATTTGTGAACGTAATCTGTGTTTCTTTGAACCGCAAGATAAAGTCTACCAATAAGGCAGCAGTCACACCGCTTTGTATTGCTATTATCGCCGGCAACAGTAGGTGTGTTCCTGGTATTGGGGCTCGGTGACAAACAGCTTCCTACCTTTACGTCATTTTTCCTTATTTGCCGCCAAATTATTATCATCTTTATCAAATAACTAATGTATTTGGTACCTATTATTGACTTGTTCAATATTCATACTACTTGTGTATATTTATTCGCAGTACTTACAGTAGTAAGCTGTGTAATAAATTATTATATTTACTGGAATGTCGACACAAAATAGGATATATATAGAGAAATTAATAAAAATTAAACGTTTGTTCTGTATACTAGAATTAAATTCAACACCTCTTATTGTACTTCGAATTATGAAACCCATTTACCATTTAAATTTAATTGTGAAATCGCCTGACGTCATGTTTATTTTATTTAATTATAAAATGCGTATTTTGTGAATTTCAGCTAGATTTTCCACATAATACCTAGATTTTAGAACTAAATAATATTTATTATGAATGCACAAATGAAAAGTTCATTAATTTTAAATAATAAATGAGATTAAATGAAAATAGATTATACTAACATTCTGGAATTAAAATTATTACACAGAATAATATGATTATATTTTCAATGTGAGAACATGACTGTAAAGCTCTGGAACTAAATAATATGTACATAATATCTTTTTAATAAAGCTTAAAAAAATATTAAATAGGGTGGTGTTATGTCCAAAAATACTTTTTACTTTTTAATACATATCACGATTTAACACGAAAAACTTTTTCATGTTGATTTTTCCTATATGGAATGGTCTATCTTATTTCGGTTATAAAATTTAAGTTTAAAGTTTATTTTTGTGCCTTTAATCAAATGTGGAACATTTACTTGTGGTTTATGTGTGTATATATTTTTATACATAATATTTTATATGTATAAAAACATATTCCTAAGCCGTAGCTCAGTGATTCAAATAATATGTAGTGTTACGAAACCCCGAAGCCCTGCAATGTAGCAAGCCGTGCTTGAGGAACATAACTGAAATAAATTCATACGCTGTAAGCAGCGGCGGTAAGTCGGTGCAGCAGTGTGCAGCGGATGGTGGAGTGCGCTCGTAATCCGGCATTATCGTTAGTTCTACTTCGATCCGCTCGTTTGTAACCTGCGATTTGCTTTCATACTGCATTAGCGGGATAACGGCTGTGTCTCAATGGCACATACCGGAATAAACTAGCATGCGACTAATCTTGGCCGACTTAAGTGAACTTTGTGGGAGTTATTCAATATACGTATATTTTCTGTAACCTTTCCTGCTAGAATAAGTTACCTGATTTACTGGGAGTGGCTGCCATTTATCTTTCAGACATACAGTACTAACTGTAACGTGGCATACATTCATAACGAAACAAGAAACTATGCTCTCTATGACGTGAAACATATAGGCAGACAGTAACTGGAACATACGTGTATGTAGAATAAAGCTTACACCACCAAAAATCAAAGTGACATGACCGCACTATGAAATAGAATCCGATACAGGACAATAGCAGGAAATAAAATGGACGCGCCAACCGTCAGGTAACCCCTGAACTCCATAAATTCCTACTCGCAAAATTGGATTTAAAAGTGCTGAAAAGTTGAAATTCGACGGCCAGCGGGCATCGGGCATCGGGCAGGGCACAGCGGTCACTGGGCAGCGGGCACGGGCACGTTTATTGGAATTTTGTTAGCACTTCGATCCCGCGGTGGCTCGATTGTTTTCTGCGTTATCTACGAGACCGTCACTAGCTCTCATCAGCAGATATTGCTGCGGGCTCTCGAACGACGGGTAATATGTAACATCATTTTATTTGCCACTCCGTCACAAATACCAGCTCTCTACAATTTGCTATGATTGATAGAACACTCTTTATTCTTTATAACAAAGCTGGATGTCTGACTGTTGGAAATGCCTGACATAACGTTTTCTATGAGAACTGAGGCTTTATGAGCTACTCCAGACATGGATATAGTTTGTCACGTTAAGTATGGTCATTCAATCAAATATAGAGCGGAATAGATGGAATTAACCTTCATTACTCGTACTATTGGTTTGTCCACATTGTCAGCGCGACCTATAACTTAACCTACAAACATGTATGTATAAAATAATTGCCAAGATAATGAATCTCTGATAAAATATGTAATTACGTAAATTATTTCTTCTTATAATTGGATTTTTGTGAAATTTCTTCGCGTACCTAGTGAATTAATTAAAATCAGGAGTTACGCCATAATTACGAAATTACCATTTTATATTTTATATTATCGTCGTACGGATCTTTGTTATGTGGAGTGAGACTCGATACTGGATGATATCCGAATACAGGAGGTATTACTGAGACATAGGCAAGGTGAGAACTTGAACATTTCGATGATTTTTTATGGTATAAGCCGGTAAACACGCAAACGGATCACCTGATGGTAAGCAAACGTCGCCACCCATGGACATCCGAATCGCCACGCCATAGGCGTTATAAGTGCGTAGCTGGCTTTTACGGGGTTAGGAATTTAAGAGTTGTTGGGAAATCGGGGATTGGGAAGATTGGGGATGGGAGTAATTGGTCCTTCGGTAACCTCACTCACACAACATAACACAACGCAAGCGTTGTTCCACGTCGGTTTTCTGTGAGTAATATTATAAAAGTAAAATGTGTAATGTAAAAAAGAGTAAGCTAATAAAATTGTGGGTTCCATATTCCGCGAGAGTGTAATTCATCAATGTTCGTTGAATGAAACCAAACCATACACGTATTAGCCGTACATTCGTATATTCGTACATTGGCGGAGTCGACTCGATATTCAGGACCGAAACCGTGAAACTCATTAATCTAGGTTAAGCTAGGGCGCGAACTTCAGAACCTATGTACCTATATATACCACCTAGTTACTGATACGTCATGATCTTTTATATTTGGAATACATCTTTAACTGATTACTTTTACTATGAAATGGAAAATTTATGTACAAGTACTTACTTTACTTTATCTGTTCTCTTTTCATAGTTATTTAATGTTTCGGCAGAAGATTCTCTATAGTGGTGTATATTGTCTGTCAGGGGGCCTTATTACGCGAGTGTTACAATATAATGGCGATTGGTGCTACATGTAATTTATGAAAAAAAGAAAGAAAAAACATTTATTCCACACGCTAAGTAAAATGTCTCAAGTCTGTGGTAAAATGGGCCCAGTTCAGCATGTGCAAGACAGGGCCTTGTGCTGGTATTCTATTGGCCCCTATTTGCACTTTAGTCTAATAAAAGTCGTGTGTTAAATAATATTTTGTCTATTAAAGTAAATCAGTTGCTAAAGTAAATAGTCGATCGTGGCCTATATTGAATATGTTACCAGCTATACAGTATACAGGGTGTAGCCAGAACTAGGCTTGCCACAAAAGATGAAAGAAAAAATGGCAAGATCATTGATCATGATATTTATAAGCGGGAAGCCATCCATTATTGAACGTTAGCTTTTGCTATACAATGTCGAACTAATGAGGAAAAACGTTTCCATGGCGTGTGATGTGTGACCAATATTATAGTAGGCTGTCAATGGGCCACACGCATTGGCTTTTTAAATCTAAATCTAGTATTTTTTTTAAATAAAAGTAGTGTGACAATGATATTTTCAAGACTCAAGATTTGGTTTTATATTCGGAGACCCGCAACAGTCGCAACTGTTGCGGGTCAGAGGCTTTTTTCGACTTCATAAAACAAAAGTTGATATTACGAATATATCAGGGAAACTTTACATATACAATTTAATTTTATTAACAATTTGCTACATAAAGTAATTCGAGCGTCATTCAATCAGTGTGTGGTATCATCCCCCGTGGTTACGGCATTACACTCGTTGCGACGACGATACGACAGCGGTAACGACACGACTCCGACACGACAATGACCCCGCTGCGCCCTCCTAATGCTAATCAATGTGTATTTTCTTACAAAACTCGTACGAACGATAAGATAATACAACGTATGATAATTCTGTTGATGTAGCGCTGTAGCCGTGTTCCCTGGAGCTTACAGAGCCTCGTGTGGGCTGTTTGAGTCGAACTTCATGAATATAATGATTTAAATAAACAGCTTTCGTTTAATAAATAATTAACGAAATGTCTTTGTAGCATTAAAAATATTAAGGCTATTACCAAGGATCACAGTGAGATCATTGGATGTTATACTTTATTCATATAACAATATGAGTAGTTTTTGCTTGTATGTGGATATGCAGATGAGTGAAACACGGTAATGCAGTTTGGTGGGCGCGCTGTGGTCTGCCGATGAAGCGGTGTAATCCTAACAACGAACGGACCGACACATGCACAGTACGTCACACCGCAGTCAGTACTAGGTACAGTGTACAGCGCGCTGCCGTACCGCCTAAACAATTATAACATACCTTAAAAACATAACAAACACAAAAAACAGTTAGTAATGCGTTATAACCATATGACACCATAAAATTACAAGGATTGCGCGTCTTTTAAGCTTCGTATAAAACGAATTGAAACTATGCATCTTCTTGATCTGTTAATGAAACTATTCAAATGTTCTAAAGTATAGAGTAATGCACAAGAGATGTTTCTCTTTGCCAAAAACAATTTAATCTAATTTGTACAAAATTGTATTATATTGTTAACAAATATTTTAATTGCAATTAAAATATAGAGCCCCAAATAATGCGTGCACACGTAAAACACAATAAAGCTGTCTCTATTAATTAATATATTATATAAACCTGTATACAACAGCAGCGGTTGAATATTTGCACTAGAACAATACACTATTGTCGGTAACTGTACTATTTACTATGTACGTACAATACATCGCTGTAATGCGATTATCTACTTTGACGGAGCCAACGCTAATGCTTTATAAAAAAAATCAAAATATAATAAATTTAATCTTTAATATCCCCTGATATGGTTTATGTGCCACTATGTGATAACAACAGTACAAGACTTTGACATAGTTAAGTTATTGTTTTTGAACTGTCAACAGACGTCGTTTGTGTAACTGTATCTGGTTGTAATACAGTGAGCGGCGTGTTGGAGCGGTGCCCTGTGCCCTGTGCCCTGCCCCTATCTCGGGAGGCCTTTGAGTTCTCGGCTCCCGGCGCCCTGGCTCGACGTGTGACGGACAAGCAATTTGATTAGGAGCCGCTCCTGTCGCTCCTGCCGGGATATTAAGAGCACGCCTCACTGTTACATTACACTTATTTGCAATACTCCTATATTTACAACCGTCTTTATTTCGACGGGAACATGTCTGTTATGTTTTCTTTGTTTCGTGATATATTTCTAGCATATTTCCTTTTGTAGTGTGGGCGTGTTCACTAAATGAAGTTGAATGAAATAAAGAATACATACACTGACTGGAGAGACATTGTCTACAGCATACGTACGTAATAGTATTGTATGTGTGGTTCATAGCAGTATAGCAGTATACTGCTATTAACAACACTCTTAACACACGATCTATGGCTGCTGGTAGATTCAATGTACTATGCAATAGTATTGTATGTGTGGTTCATAGCAGTATACTGTATCCAATCTATATGCTACAGCAAACACTAACTGAGAGACTCATTTTACGTTGTTAAATTTAAATTAATAACAATTTGTAAAAACCTCCTTTGACGCACTCACGGCACAGGAGACTATTGTTATACAGGCCAACGTGTATAATTTTCCAAAATCTTATTATTTTAACAATATTTTTAAATGTTTTAAAGACAACGCCCTGTTCTTTAAACCTGTTTCATTAATGAGTAACGTCTGTCGAGGAGTGCAATTTACTTCGCCATTATAGAAAATAAATAATTCGTTTCCACTTAGTATACTTGTTTTGTTTGATTGTGTTTCGTAGTACGCAGTCACAGAGTACGAGACAAATGTTAAATGATTGTATTTCCTCCCCGGCTCGGAGTAGATTTCCTCTGTATCGGAGGGTCGTACAGGAAAATCGTGTTAGTACCGTTTTTTGATAGCACAGCTTGGGAGGGAAGATACCGATATGATTGCATTTCCTTACGAATACCAAACAAAGCGGTATCGGCTCGGATCACTCGCTTATTTTAAAATAATATTGTATTATTTGATGAAGCTCAGCTGCGTGTTGGTTTACACACAATTATACTAATTGCTGTCGGAATAAATCCCTGAATTATTGTTCATAATACACCCCGCGGAGTAAATGTTTGTTATATTGTATTTTATTATTATTTTAACATTGCCTATATTATTGCTGAATGCACGGTTGGCGCAGTGGTTGGGTGACCAGTTGCTGTGTAACGTGTCGTGGGTTCGATACCCGCGTGGGCCAAAAAGTGATAGTTGCATTTTCTGAGTAAAATGACCATTATTAGCCCGGAGTCAGGAAGTTCGGCGGTTTTATCCCTGTGCCTCGGATAGCATATAAAGCCTTTGGGTCCTGCACCTGTCTTCTCTCCGGTCGTGTCGGTCTGCACTATAATATCTCCTTCGTAGTAGGCTAGTCTAGTTAGACAGATTGGCCACCGTGATCGAAATTGATCGGGACATTTATATACCGTATGGAGAAACCTCTTATGACTTAATAGAAACCAAATATTTGTGATCACCTTGGCTGACAATATACGAACAATGAGCGAAATGGGCTCAGTAGCTACGCCAAAAAGTCCAGTATTCTGTTTGAGCTAATTTGAACACTGTACAAATACAGTATTGCAACTACCGCGCTACATGTCCGTAACATTCCTAGACAACCTACAACATTACAGCTGTGTCAAGGTACATGGAGCTGTTCATACAGAATTTAATAGTTGATTTATATCATTTGAAATTTTAATTTTATCATTTTCAGTTTTCTTTGAAGTATTTAGTTATATTGTGCTTCTGTGGGCTAGTAATACTTTAATTTTATTTTCATTTAAATCATATGATTTATCTCCATAATATATATTATTGTTAAATGTGTGGTTATGTGTGCTCCCAGTTATAATATAAACTTTTGTATAAGTTTCCCGACTACAGTGAGAAGATGAGAGAAACAAACACAAGCCTTAACTTTGCTTGATATAATTAATTTAAAATAATAAAAGTTATCGACTCGTTACAGAAACACGTCGGTAGATAGTTGGAGACTAAATAAATAAACCTCATTCCTGGAACACTACAGCCTCGACATTTTCAACTTTACGAAAGTAAAAATCAAAGAAAATATCAGCTAGTTAGTTGGGAATTTAGCGGCAAGTTGTGGGACTGGGGAAATAGGTCAGAGTGGACTTATTCGATTGGCTGCAAGTACTGCGTGGTATTGATGGTGGCGAATCTTTACAAACGCTCGCTCACCGCTCCCGGAGTTGGCAGCGCTTTACTGTCCACCGGCGAGGGCAGATATTTGGGAAGACTTTCACATGCTTCTGTATTAGCTGACTTAACATACTCGTAATACCTGGTTGACTTGTTATCTAATAGCTGGTTACATTTTATGTAAATAAGTTGTTTTGACTCTTTGAATATGTTTGAAATTACATTACAATGTTAATTTTTCTATTATTCTAATGACACGATTTATCAAGTTGAATAGTGACGTTTTTTATGAAATAGGAGGCAAAGAGCCGACGGATCACTCGATGGTAAGCTATTAGCGCCGCCCATGAACCACTACCCGTAACACCAAAGGAGTCACTCCTCTTCTTATATAATCAACCGAATACGATCGGCACACCCATACCATGTTGTAGTACACGATTACATAAGTACTGACATTAATAATTGAATATCGTTATGTAAGAGATATGGCGCAGGTATTAATCAAATGTCGAGAGCCACTGAGAACTCGATCCCGGCAAGTATCCGCTTACTGCTCACCGCTTACAAGATATTGAGATTGTTGAGCGAGTGGCTCGAGCTGGCTCACTGTACTGTACTGTACTGTACTTTACTGTCACTCAACTCGCACGAGGAATGCGCCATCTATAGTCACAAACGGGAACTATTCCTTATAGAAGTACATCAATTCATTTGTGATAGAATGTTATATTATTGCGAAGTTATTTATTAATTACAATCGTATTCTTAGTCTCAAAACATGGTTGTTTTACTTAACTTATGAAAATTTCTTCCGTTTTATGGAAGGCAATTTATTAATTATATATGTTTGTATATTGCTACTTAATGTATAAGACTCTTTGAGTTTCTTGTTATTTTACATACCTGTATATGTTAGTCGGATTTGTTAAGTTACTAATCACAAGCTAAACGGTAGCTAGAGCCAGAATAAACAATAACTGACGCATTTCCCACTAGTGAAGCCCTCAACACTTCCCAGTATAATTATATTATGTACTGAGCCCGCACAGCTCGTGTAGGCACGCACACACGTGGCACTATATTAAAACGGTACCTATTTTGTATATTCCGAGAAACTAGATTTTCGTTTAAGTCAAGAACCTGTTATACTCGACGGAAGGGAAATTTCACACCAGGCGGCAATAACATCATTGCGTGTATACTTGTACAAAGAAAATAATATATTTTGCTGATTGGCGTCTAGTTGATGCTATCTACTGCTACGGCCAGTGACTGGTCGCTAGATGTGGTATACGTTGCTATTAGTGTTTGGTTTAATATGTCACTTATATGTATTGTATATAGCAGAAAAAGCGTTCGTGAACTTTCGATATTGTAGTACGATTGAGGTTAGATTCCGATTACTATTTTTATACCAACATAACTGTACTCGACGGCATGTGACCTGTGGGAAAACTAGAACGTTCAGACATATCCGGCAGCTTATTAAGGAAAATGGAGGAATGATGAATGGTGTGTATAAGAGAATGGATTTTATGTTTATAAATAACACACTTTGACTTCACACCTACGGAACAAATACAAAGGTTATAATCCCGGAAGGGACAAGAGTTGGTGGACTTTGATACAATACGCCCACTTCTCACCAGTTATAATAAGTTTCAAATTGGTAATGATTTTACTGCTACTGTTTAGATATTTAATTAAATACTTCGTTCCTCCCTACGTCACAAGTTGTGGACAGAGCTACTATATAATATGTAGAGTGTACGAGCGACATTCCACTTTATTGTATCGAAAGATAGTTATTGGGTGAAGTTGTCGCGATATCGCCGGGAATTAGGTCGCGCCGCGGCCGCGGGGTCGCCCGCTCCGCTCCCAGATTATGAGGGATGACCGCGGCTTAATGTAAACGCACCCTAATGTATCACTAGTACAATCTCAGCCGAGGTTTTTGCGGACATATCCGGGAGATAGGGCGAGTGGCACGTCGCTGTGTTTTGTCATTATTACTGTCAATCCTAATACATCGACTGGTTCGTTGGTTGAACGGTCGCGAGTCACTTACTTCGATACTCGGTTCGGTGATAAGTTCGCTCTTGTTACGTAGTTGTAACACAGCTGAGGGTTAATAAATGTAAAACAAGTACCGGTAAACTATGGCAACTTTACCGGGCCCTTGGCAACTTTACCATACTATAGGTATTCGGTATAAACTCATTTATCTAAAAATCTACCCACTAGAATTCTGTTTTGTAATTAGAAGTATTTTTTAGACATTAAAAGGAAATATTTACTATATTTTGCGTAGACGTAAGACTGCTATTATGCCAGTAATGGCCGTCACAATGTATGCGTGAAAATGAGCTAAAAGTTAGTAGTTCCTAAATTGTGCTCACAGAGCCTTAACTATTTGTCACAGGTGAGTGAAATTTTGATCTTGTATGTATAATATAGTTGGGATTACTGTTGTAATGTCAGCAATTGCTTTTTCTTTAATTTATTGATAAATAATCGCTTCGGTAATGTTGACACAGGTTAGGTAAAGTTGCCACGGCCTGCTTTGTGGCAACTTTGCCTACAGTTAGGGTTGGCAATAAATGTTTTTTTCTTGTTTGTGTGTATGTAACCATTTTCGAATACCTAAATTTCACAGCATAATAGTGAATATCCTGGATGATAAGATATAATGTATTTAATAATACCTCTTGTTTTACAGCCAAAATGGCTCCCATAAAACAAAACCGCAGAAAACTCGGAGCTAGACACTATAAAAATTATACGGAAGTGATGTTATAATTAGCTATGGAGATAGTGAAGTCATAAAATTAAAAAGTCAAGGATTAAACATTATTTTGTAGCCTTTTTACAATTTTAAACATAAATACTTAAAATTTTAGAACTTAATTTAGTTTAAAAGGGAATAATATTTATGTTAGAAATTTGTGCGTTTTTTTACTTTAGGTTTAAGGTTTATTAATTTTTTTTTTAAATATACATGTCATAAAAAAGTTCCTCCTTTTTTGACAACCCCGAGCGTAACAAATTATTTGTATGTAAATTACGATGAAACCCGTGGCAACTTTCCCTAATGTCTGTGTAGCCGTTATCTTTATAGATTTCCTCATATTGTTTGCATTATAATACGAAGAGGTCCTAGATGAAGCCCTCTGTACCTCAACAACTCTTTAATATGCAATACACGATGAATACGGCGCGTAGGTAAAGTTGCCAAAAATTTGGTATCTTTACCCATGTTGTTTTTTCTTTACTACGGCTAAAATAAGTGTTTGTATATAATGACGATTACAGTAAAGTGAGCCAGATAGACTACAATTCTAAATATATAGTTTTGGTTTCTATGCGTCTTATGGTTAAAAATATATTTCGTGTTTTGTTCTAAAATATGGTAAAGTTGCCATGTTTTACGGTACACTTTTAATTCTGCAGAAATTGATTGTGGAATAGTATGTTACATTGTGTTTAAACCAACTTCACCATCAATTGCCTGCATATTATGTAAATATCTGTTTCATGTGTGGTGGAATGATGTGTGAATATATAAAACTAACGAAAAATAAACAGCTTTTTTAAACTATTTCATTGATTCTGTAAATAAGTTCGTTATCCGAATCAAATAAATCGTTTTAAAATATTCAGTAAATAGATATAAGTTTTTAAACTGACATGGTCACTAACACTATTATTAGAACTTATGACGGGATATTTACCATGTTTATTGATTTTGAGGAGTTTCCGATATTTCGGCACTGTTTCAAGCGCCATGATCACGGATTAACTGGAGTAAATGCGGGTGGGTGTTTACGAGCAGACAAATCGGTCTACCCGCTTTCTCGTTCGTTTTTTGCTGACACCAGTAATACCACTACCATTGTCACTTGTAACTCGGCTCAACTCTCGACACACAAAACTCACTGTGTCCGCTCGCGAACTTTCTTTTGAGGCATTTTATTGACATACTGCAGTCCATCAAACTCCGACCTAACGATCTAATGGTTAGTTTTGATGTTGAGTCGTTATTTACAAATGTTCCGGTCAAGAGAACAACATCCCTCTCGAGTATGTTAAGCTGCTTCATCATTGCTTGTGTACCAGTTACTTCGTATACCAGGGTCAGTACTACCTACAGATTGATGGTGTGGCAATGGGCAGCCCAGTGGCTCCGGTGGTGGCCAACATTTGGATGGAACATTTCGAACAGTTGGCTATCTCCACTGCCACTACATCTATAAAGCTGTGGAAGAGGTATGTCGATGACGTTTTCTGTGTCATAGAGGGGGGCGAACAAGAGGTGAAAGTATGCTTGGCACATCTAAACAACATACACGCGAAGATTAACTTCACCTACGAGTTGGAAAATGAGAGGACATTGCCATTTCTGGACGTGAAGATTTTAGTTCGTGCTGACGGCTCTCTGGGACACTCGGTTTACAGGAAATCGACTCACACTGACCGATATTTACAAGCTGATTCTCACCACCATCCCAGACAACTAAACTCTGTAGTCACCTCACTCACCAACCGCGCATATGATTTATGCGACGAGGAACATTTACAGGAGGAGCTGACACATGTGATGAAGGTGCTGCGGAGTAACGGATATAGGATTGCAAAGCACAAGAAGAAACCCACTAATAGACATCGGAGGTGCGAGGTTGAGAGGCAACCAGCATTTATGCCATATGTGAGGGGAGTGACAGATAAGGTTGCCAACATTCTCCACAAATATGCCATAAAGACTGTCTTCACTCCTTTCCGGAAAGTTTCCCAGGTGCTGCGTTCGCCGAAGGATAGCTTCCCTCTAGAAAAACCTGGGGTCTATAAAGTGGACTGTAGCTGTGGCAAATCATATATCGGTCAGACTAAGCGTACTGTGGCTTGTAGAATTTCTGAGCATATTAGAGCGGTGAAAAACAACGACGCACAAAAATCCGCTATAGCTCAACACATCTTGGAGGCTGGATCAAACCACTGGATTGAGTTACATAACCCACAAGTTATCTCGACAGAACGCCACTACATACCTAGACTGGTGAGAGAAGCGATTGAGATAACAAAGTACAAAAACTTCAACCGGGAGGATGGGTTTCAACTGTCGAGGGCTTGGAATCCAGTGGTCCAACTATGTAAAACCCGCAAAACTGCCAAGAAAGAAGAAAGTTCGCGAGCGGACACAGTGAGTTTTGTGTGTCGAGAGTTGAGCCGAGTTACAAGTGACAATGGTAGTGGTATTACTGGTGTCAGCAAAAAACGAACGAGAAAGCGGGTAGACCGATTTGTCTGCTCGTAAACACCCACCCGCATTTACTCCAGTTAATCCGTGATCATGGCGCTTGAAACAGTGCCGAAATATCGGAAACTCCTCAAAATCAATAAACATGGTAAATATCCCGTCATAAGTTCAGTAAATAGAATTGCAATTTTATTTGTTTACACACTACATCAAATATCATTCGCAACAAAAAATCAAATGAAACTGTAATAGAAATAAATATCTTTGTACATATTTACAAAGCATCGACATCGACCAGGAAAATGTTGAGAAGGTTAACAGCACGTTGACTGGTATGATGCTTAAATACACCAAGCAAGCGTTTGGTGTCTCTTACGATTTTCGTTACTTTCTTTTATTAGATAGCTCGGTAAACGAGCAGGCGGATCATCTGATGGTAAACAATCACCGCTACCCATGGACACCCGAAACACCAGAGGCGTTACAAGTGCGTTGTCGGCCTTTTGGGGTTACGATTGTTGGTGAATCGGGGATTGGGAAGATTGGAAAGGGGAAAAACATTGGGCTCCGGTAACCTAACTTATTTAACGAAACCCAACGCAAGCGTTGTTTCACGTCGGTTTTTTGTGAGGCCGTGGTATCACTCTGGTCGAGCCGGCCCATTCGTACCGAAGCATGGCTCTCCCACACTTGTTTGGGTCTCACCTAGGATAAATGAAACAATTTGCTGTACTACAGTTCTACTAAGCATTAAACATACTTATTCTACATTAAAACCGGCTTCGAGATAAAAGTAAATTGCCTTAGTCAAACCGAATGTATGTCGCAGTATCGTCGTCGAGTAAACATCAATAGCAACACATTTTCCCTGACATTTTCATCCAGTATTTTAAAGTGATAAGCGCTCGTAAATACCTGCTTTCATTGGACGAGTCTCGATATTTTCGATAAAAACTTGTGCGATTCACACATACTCGTATACATGCGGTATATATTCCGAGTAAAATTTAATGGCATAGTATACTGGCCATGTGAACTTCACTTGCACGCCGGTATGAACATGTATAGTTTTTTCGACATTTCATAGTTCGTTGATATAATTATAATAGGGATAATAGAATAGTGTTTTGGTGAGCTTTGAGAATATAGATTAATAATAATGTCGTTTAATAAAATGCGGCCTAATTAAAATGTCACCTCGCTTTTCTCTAAGAAAAACACAAGTAGACACAAACACTATCATACAATCACATCAACAGCTGATAAATGGCCACTGCTGACCAAATGCCTCTTCTTACACGAAGAAGGTTTGAGCATTAATCACCACCCTGGTTCAATGCGGGTTGGCTATCATACAATATATTCTCATTGTGGCACGTTACAAGAAAGTCTCAGAACGGACGACAATAAAACAACATTAAAATCATTACAAACCAACCCCCCCACTCCCCACAGTTTACACTCGCGCCCTGCACCTGTCCGGCAATAACTCCACACCAAGTACTATCATTTCCGCTATTTAGACCTCTATTTGCCATTCCAGTAAATCCGACTTCACGACGTAAGACATAGGGGCTGCGCACCTCCTCATTTACTTAATGCCATTCTTATTGTTATCATTAGGTAAGGTTTACGTCTTAAAGGTAACTCCTACAACCGCACACATACTTGTGTAAACGTCTCAAATTGCTCTGTAATCTACCAAAGAGTTTGCTCGTTTCACTAACTGTCGACCCTATTGACCCGGAATAGAGTTTATATTGCTAGGGAGATGTTAAAGCATGCAAGACAGGGCTACTGCCCTCCATTAAAACTAAACTTCCCACTAATAAAGTTATCCGTAACAAAGTCCATTACGGAGCAAACAAGACGCATCTACTCAGGCGGTCGTTCGGAGCCGGCGATGTACTGAGCTAGGATCAAAATAGCCGTTTGGAGTGCGACTCGCTGTACTTACACGATGGAGCACACAACTTGGATTATCTTTGAAATCGTTCCACTAGCGGACCCTTTGTTTCATTAGTGCGACCTGAGTGACTTGATCTCGATGATATTGCTATGTTCATGTTGTGTTGTTAATATTTTCAAAAAGTAAACAAAATGTAATATTATGAAGTGAAGAATATAAGAATGTAGACAGGAGAGTATGTCGTTATAATAAAACCGATCGTTCGGTAAAGTGTATCGAGTCCAGGCTACAAGGTTAAATGTACCAAGTTACTTAGATAAATATACCGGAGCAAACGGTCTCGGGGAAATCTCCGCGATTGCTTACATAACTAAAACATTTTTTGTACACCATTTGGGATCCGAGGCCATTTTGCAAAATGAAATCGAGGATGCCTAATATAAAATCAAAACTTGAGAACTAACTTTGTACATGGGATCCTTGTTCCCGGACTACCTACCAACGTGTTACACTGGTTCTATTTACAATGTTTTTGTGAGAAAAGATACGAAATAGATGTCTTTATTTTTTTCGTTTTATTAAAACGTTGCCCCACATTAGGATTTTCTCCCGTATCGTGGGTGCGTTTACAAACATACAAGTTCACGTACACATGACACCAAGACCCAGAACAACAATTTGTGGATCACACAAAGAGGTGTTCCTGCTGGAATCTAACCCGCGTCACGTTAGCGCGGCATGTCAATGTTGCCCATTAGCCACCGCAAAAACCGTGCAGTCATGTCTTTACTAAAAAATATATTCTAATCAAAACATTGATGAAACGATAATTTCATTACAGAGTTATCGTCATGCGCTATGTACATCTCTCCACGTTGATAGTAGGTGCTAGCCAAGATGTTGAAACATAATCGGCCTTTTTACGAAGGGGAAAGTCATAAATGCCTTAGTTTATGTGAGGCGACAGAGAATATGAGACTGCTAACTACTAAAAACCACACCGTTGCTACTTAAATCTAAATAAAACATAGACCGCTAGCTCTAGGTCGTATTTGCATCAGTCCTGCTGGGCCTATCTGTGTTCGTCGGCCTCATGGCATGTCAATAATGTGGCTGTTAGGAGGTTTGTTGTTTTGATTTGCTTTGTAGGTTTGTATCTACAAAACTAATAGATATTTTAACAGTTAACGTTGAAGGGAAACGATTAATTGTCATTAATAGAGTTTTATTCGTTCGCTGAATTCGACCTTATTGTTTATAGTAATTTATGGAAATATGTCAAAAATAAATAGGAACATTAATCTACCTGTATTTGCAAAACCGTTTATTATAATTATACTGATGATAGACAGACAACGTGCCACGATATTCTGTTATAAAACCCAGATAATAAAGTGGGGCGGTATTCAGCCGGATGTGGTGATGTGAGCGCGAAACAGAGGACAATTCAATTTCCTCACGATGCACAAATCGTGTCACCTTGCGGAACTCACTCGGAGATGACTTCGTGACATTGGAGGGGGGGAGTGCTTGCTTGCGTGCCTCTTGAGATAAAGGTAATGCAACTAATGCTAAGCTGGCCAACATGTAAGGTTGGCTTGTTGCTTGGGAGACTGAGTACGGTGCATAGTGTGCACTGTGCATGTTCTCGTGGGAGAATTGTTTTTTGTGTAATCATAGTCACTAATTGTTATTTTGGACCTGGGTATGTCATGCTTATGAAAGTATTTTTAACGCATCCGTGACGTAAGGGGGAATTCAGATATAACGGTAACGTTATAAAAGCGTTTTAATCTGACGAAGATAATGAGGTCACAGGTATTTTAATTCAAACCATCAATCTATAATTATTTTGTCATTAGTGATCGGTGTCGCAGTGTACTTATGAGACTGGATGTCACATCCACCAATTCGTTGCTCCATGACACACCTGCTTCGCTCAGTCTTGTTACTTTAATTTCCGTTCTTTCATCGTCAATTTGCTCGTTCTTTGAAGTACACGTGAGCAGACGTGACGTACTCAGCTGTACCGAACAACCTTGTTGGTACTAATTTTATTGAGGCGTCAATTACTGAAATTAGTTTATTTGCCTATTTCGATTCATGTTGTCTATAAATAATATTGTTTTATTAATGGAGTCTCTATGTATGAAACCTAATTTGTAATTTGGTTGGTACCTAAAGAAAACGAAATCACGTCGTTTATAACTATTTAATAGAAACATACCTAAGGATCTGTACCTACAATATAATAAATAATGAACTCAGACTGTTGTTAGATTGTAAATTACACGACACGAAATACATATTTTCAGAACAAAACCAGCGTTTACTAACTCATAATTATGAAGATAATACAGCTCGGATCAGTAGCAGGATCACGGCACTCCACTCAAATGAGATAGGTTTGCAGCGAGTGAACAATGGTTGTCAGCGACAGGCGCTAGAGGGCGCTGACGGAGGCTCGCCTCTAACGTGTCGCTCAATGATCGTGCGAGCGATCCTATCATTGTGTGTACATTGATTGATAGCGACTAACACTTCATCTTCCTCCTTGTCAAATATATTCACTAAGTTTGCGTATTATTCTGAATTCAGAGCAAATTTTATTAAATTTTTCCTATACCCGACCCGATTTAACAATTAATTTGACTAAGGCTGTAAGATGTTGTTGTAAAAATGACGGCATATCAATTTGAGGAACATTCTTCAAACAAGTAGCAAGCTTGACCATATTTCCGTTCAGTAAATAATGTTGAGCATCGCATGAATCATGCCGGCCCTTGCAGTTACCCCTACCACGGCTAAACGATTGGCTTTCCTCGTGAGTTATCGCCTTCCTCGCGTTAATCGCTCGCATGATTGATGATCGCTGGCGCCGGCGAATTGTTAAATAGCCATTTTAGCTAAATACGAGAAGATGGCGGCACGGCTGTGCGATTCCAATTAGATACGCCATTGTAGCTGCTTGGTACGGGACTGTTACACTTGATCTCAAGGTGATGTGACTACTCATTACTCGTGCTAACATGTTCAAGATGGTACAATATACACAACTGCAGTTGTAATCAGGTTCCGAATGGTCAAGAAATGTAATCTATTGCTAAGACGAGCTGATGTATGTCAGTGCAGTCTTCGCGTTAACACAAGTATTGTGGGTACGTTTTACGGCGCAGAATCTCATCGGAACAGAAGCTGTTTAGCAGTGAGTGTGTACCGGCGGCAATAAAACAAGGCCATCCGCACGTCCCGGGCCCAGCAATACAAGTGATTGGTTGCAGATTAGCTGTCTCCAACAACGAACGCTGGCTCACTAGCACGACATCCGAGGCGATAATTTTCAGTAAGTTAGCGTTATCTTGCAATATTTTCAACATTTTGGCAAGATTCCTGAATATTTCTCGAGCCGGAATCTGGGCCAACTTCACAAGAAGTCTTTAAGTTATTGAAACATTTACAAAAGCCACAATCAGGAACAGAAACGGTTTCTTTGAATTCCTCGACAGAAAGACTTGCAGTAATAGCGATTACGGAGTTAGAAACTTGTATAATATCAGACAGTTCATCGTGTGCAAGAGCCTGGCCACTCGATTCTTCTATACTGCGTGAAACTTTGCAGATAGGACAATGGATCTCAAAGTTGGCTCGACGAGGAATTTTCAGAGCTTAATCAAGTTAAACTGGGCGTTGCTAAAAATGTTTCAATTAGTTCCCTAATTAACAAGTATGCGGAAACTGAGACGTTGTTTGAAGTTCACGAATTATAGAAGACGTTGACTACAAAAGGGTAATAGAACCGCCTGAAGAGTTCATTCAAGTCGGAGGTAATGGGATTGATAATGTAGCTCCTTAGTAAATAGAGGTCGGCTTAGTCGAGTATTGTGCTGCTAGTTGAATGGCTCGTTTACCTTAATCGATACAAAACGATTGTGGCCTGGCTTAACACTTGCGGTTCCCGTTTACATTCTCCGCGTCAATCCCGTAACTCCCGCCATTTGTTCAGCGCAGCACTTGACTGCGCAGCACAAAGGACGGGAGATAATTGTAGTGACACTCCAGCATGTAATACTACACACACACTGAAGGATGGCCATAAAATCAACAAATTAATTTATGGACACGCGGGAGTTGGCGGAGTTTGTTTAGTGTCCCTGAAGTTTGGACAGATGGCCGTAAAATTGGTGATGTGGAACTATTGGCTGATTTTCAATAACTCTCCCCGAAGTTATGGGTACATTACTGGTATGGTCGTGTGCGCAAACAACTACTTTACGGTTGGCCTGATTTCATTCCGTAAACGTCTGTAACTTATAAACTAGTTGGCCTAAATGCTGCCTAAAAAACATCCAACATGTTTACGCCAAACCGGGCCCCTCATGCGCCAATAAGTCAAAAACTTTTTTGTTATTTCGGCGGCGCGGGCGGCGGGGCGGGGCGGCCGGGCGGCCGGGTGTCGAAATCGGCACATTTGCTAAAGTGTTCCACTAACTTTCTCCATATGAACTCGAGTGTCGTCGAGTTAACTTTTTATAACCCGCGCTTTTGTATTTCCAGATTTGACAACTTTCACTTCGACCCTCCGCAATATTTTACGCCGGCACTCTCTGTCCTCTCGTACATGCAACCTTTTCTGATTCCTTTCAATCATCCTTTGTTTTATGGCCGTGTTTTTGTGCATGTTATCCTTTTCTGTAGATTGCTTTTCTGTGGGAGGTTTAATCTTTTCTTTAAAAAGGAAACACATATTGCGACAAACAAATAATTTGGTTATTTCACATTTGTTGTTTGACTAGAAATGGAGATGTTACGAGTATGACTTGGCAACTCTCCACATTTAAGTTAAGACGTATGAAACACCGGGCGTCGCTTTCCTCATTACAATTTGTGCTATAACTTCGGAAGGAAAATTTGCTGAGTTATTCACCGAAATTCCTTCCGATTTATCGCTAAACAATCAAAGCAGTTGCCGAAAGAGCCGCCGCTCGACGTCGGCGGGAGTTTCACAAATTTTCCACTTCTTCCCAACTCCAATGAACTTTACAAAAGACAGACGTTAATGAACCTTGTACTTGTTAATTTTTCATTTAACTTTGAGTTTACGTGGCTTCTAATCGATCAGTTGATGGAAATTGAATGTTGCGCCCACTGACAGCGGCGGGCAACAAAGTTATTATTGGAATGAAACAATATTAAAGTGGCGAGCTCTCGGAGTACTCTCGGAGTGGCCGTGTTCAGTACACTTGTTCAGTGCGCGCAGTGAGTGACGTGTCGGATGTGCGGCGTGTACAGATATTATAATATTTAGAAATCATATTTAATCTATTTTCAAATATTAAACATACAATAACTTGACCTGCTCGCCGGGGACCGGCTCCGGCGTGGAATGCGACACTAGCGACACTAGCGACACTACACATGAAACCGGGGCGCTACTAAATTAACTTTGTTCGCAAATTATTTGGAATTTACTTCGCGTGTAGATAATATCGCTATACAATTGGCGGAAGGTTATCGTGTTTACTGGATACAAAAAGTGATATTATAATATACTAATCATATTTAATTGGCCGTGATCATGTACTAACAATTGTTCACTTTCACGATCATGGGTGTACCATTATTACTATGCTTTTTGCATCTATTTTCAAACGTTAAACATATAATAACTTGGTGTAGTGTATTCTTAGATATTCCTTCATCTTCCCCGGTGCTACTCCATGGCGTCACTCGAGTCCTTGAAATTTGAATTAGATTTTGTTTGCGTGTTGTTTTTACAAACTTTTTTCTTTTATTTAGTGAAGTGTCAATTTCGGAAGGCGACACAAATTCTGCATCGATTTCTTCTTCAAGTATTTTTGTGTGTCATTGAAATGAAAATAAATCTGTGAGAGAAAATGTTGAAGGACGCCATTACCCAACTCATAAATCAATATTAAAGTGTCGACAACTTCTAATGAAAATTAGATACTTCCTGAGAAATTAATAAAGTACGTGGCACAGTAGTGACAAGGTTTCTCCGTGTGCTGTATAAAAATAGTATGTTCTTGCATTTCTGTATAGCAATAAAATGGACATTATTTTATGTATCTTCATTTTGGAAGACCCATGATGACTAGAACGGATAGAAAAAAGCATGACGACAATTTCACTAGACGTATCGCACATTAAGTCACGAGTAACGTTGAGTGAAGCTCCAGTAGCGCGGAGATGTAATCACCGGCGCCTCCATTGTACACCAGGAGCTATGTTCACTAGATTGCCGGCGAACGTATCGCATCTTAAACTCGCTTAATAAACGTAAATCCTGTACAAAGTGAACTGTATTTCGACTGCGGCTCACCAAAGATTTGTAACCGGCTCTTGATATAAATCCACCGAATCGCGGAGTCGGGTACCGCCCCGCCACGCCCAGAGAACACCGACTATTTAACTCGGCAACATTATATCACACAGCTTTGCAGTTACTCAGACCTTAAAAAGTTTAAAGTTATTTTGCCACGAAGTGGAACGCAAGTGTAATACAGTATCAGCTTATCTCGATTTGTGAACGAAAGACACATACAAAGACAACGAAGTACTAAATACTATCCTGTTGGTTCTAGCTTCGTGTTCATCCCTAGTTTGTTAAAGAAACGATTTTGTTTTTCATTTTACAGAATAAAGTAAGGTTTGTTAGGATAATTACAATAATAGCCTAATAATGTATAATTAATAGAAATGACCTGGATTACTTCAGAAAAATAGATATAATTAAAATGACGGAGGTATCGTACGCGGCAGGTAGCTAATACGACATAGGAATGATTAATTTGAGTCGGGCACGTGTTGCAAGCGGCTACACCTCCCCCCCCCCCCGCCCCGCTACACCGCACCCCTTTCACCCCTGGGCTGATGTATGGACCTCACGTGGTCCGCTTACACTGGCCGAATTAGCGAGTGCTAGTAAAATTTGCTTTACTACAAATGACCGAGTTTCCAGGAATTAACGCCACCTATAGTTCCAATGAGTATACACTATACAGGTTCTCGTGTCAAGTTGATTAGCTCGGCTTAGTGAGTCATTCATACTTAATGCACAAAGATACTTCGACTTGTACATGTGTTGTACTAATTCAATACTCGGTTGGCATACAAACTTTATGAACGGCTATTTAGTGCTACGGAATGTGAGGAGGTGATGTTGCATCGTTTATACCATTATATGCATTTTTGAATCCTGAAAAATCATGAATTTTTAAATACAAAAAAGAACCATTTCTACTGAAGCTTCAACTGACGCATAACCTCTTGTTCTGGATCACTGGCAACCATTTCACCAATAACACAATAATATGAATGTAAAATTGTGTACATTAAAAGGACCCGTTTAAGGTTCCGGAGTGGTGAATAAAATTATTAGGATGTGGCAGCGGACGGGCTGGCGAGTGACGAGCCTGCATCTGACGCATAATTTGGTCAGTCGCGTGGAAAATTGACCGACATCAGTCCCATTGTCAGCCGCACCGCTGTATGAGTGCTGCCGTTACAGCTTATTGTGCGCAAATTAGACCAACGCGAACAAAAACTGGTCGAGGTTGAGGTATAATGGCAGTATTATACATACATCTAGTCGATTGCGGTGAGAGCACTTTTTGCGTGCGATAACTTAAATCCATTCCATGTGGACATTCAGATACTACAAAGTTTCGTAATGTAGTGTAGCACCGCAAGGCAGAGTATGTTTTTGTGTCACCACGCCTCAGGAAGTTTGCGCCTGAAGAAGTATACTTGTATGTCGGTCCTCGGTGGTAGAGCGCGCCATTAATGGAACATTAGTTTTTGCCAGTTCTTCGCAGTTAATGATTTTTTGCCGGTACATAATGATTTCGCGAGGAGACCCGAGCTCGCCCGAGACTAATGATTTTTTGTCGCACGCCCTCGGTCAGCACAGATAACTCAGCAGCTCCATTAATCATTGCTGACGCCGACACTAGTATCCACTTGTTTTGCGAAACTCCGCCAGAATCTATTGGGAATTCACGGCATTCAGCGTACCTTTCATAATAAAGAATCTCGGTTGAGGAAATTTTAAGTCCTCTTTTGATGTTGCCAAAGTTACGATCCACTCTTTGACTTACGAAAGTACGCCCAAGAAACTAGGTTAATCCCTCGTAATCCTCTGTTTTAGTACACCTCTTTATTTCGTGCTTCGTTTAGTGCGGTTTAGTTTAAAAATTTAGCATGAAACCAGTGGCGCGGTGTTCCGGCGCAACCCTAACATAAATTGCGATGTCAGCGCGTAAAGCGGTCTATTATTAAAGGCAACAAACTACTCCAACCTATCCGATTCATCAAAAATTAACAAAGCGGCTCTCCACGCGCTACACGCTGACTGTACATGACTGTACACCTTGCGCCGGACGCGCCGGCGCGAGGCGGGAGATGAAGCGATTTGTGTCAATCACATCTAATGGGACTGACTCAAACTGTAGTACTCAGACATTTAACGATTACTTAAACTATTCCTTAGTAACGATTTTGTTCCGAAAACAATTGCAAAGGACTGGGATTAGAAACCATTAAATGACTCTGAGTATGTAGGAAAGATTTAATAACCTTGTTGATATTCATATTTAAGTTAGTTCATTGATTGCGAAGATACTAAATAATTATCGAAATTCTGTGAATCCTCCCTTCTCCGACTCTATGACTATGACACATTGAGAATGGCCGGCACACACCAGCGACGCGGGCACACGACTCCTCGCATCCGCTACGGCACCCCACTTAGGTTATCGCCACATCCGCGAGGGGTTTAATTGACCTGAAGACGAGTTGCGTATGACCTCAATTTTCCGACCCTTGCGCCGCTGACGTACAATGTAACATTTTTAACGTTACACGCGGACTGATCTCGAACAGAAAGATTGAGGTAATTGAAGTAAAACCTCACATCGTGCAGTAATTGTGGTAATCATTAAAATTTCGCTGCCCGGGAGTCGAGTGCGGGCGACGTGTTTACTTGGTAATTATAGAGGAAACTGTGCTACTAAGTGTCCATTGTGCGCGGAATAAGTCTAGATTACTAAAGGATTTAATAAAATGCTTTAATATTTTTTATAATTTTGTAAATAACTTATTGAGATGTTTGCTTGTTCCTTAAATAAAACCAAAGTCTTAAGTTATAAAATAATAATGATTTTCGTTGAGCTCCTACTAAGTATTTTCTATTATCTTGTCACGGATGTCTCAATCTGCTGATAAATCTCTCCGTTTTCCTCGTTAAGTTAAAGGTAAAGTAATAGAACACGTGGTCGGACACGACACAAACATGGCGCTGTAATAGGAAGTCCTACAAAAGATTAACGAAATAAAATATAAACTATCAGCTGTTTACACGATTCTTTCTCACAACAGATCTCCGGGGGGTGAAAGGTTGAATCTAAAATAACATATTTTATGTTCGTACGTGGAAGTAAGCCTTTCTGTCAGATACCTTTTACCTCCGAGGCGGGGGGAAGTAAACTTTGGCCTAAGTAGCAACGTTGAAACTTATCACAACTCTGTGCTATAAGTGGGGAATTAACAATATTTTGGGCACACCGCCGCAGCTCACCTACAGGTGCTCTTTAAATATAAATTAGCGATAAATAAATTTAATTAGAACAACGATTGATATTCAGAAAGTGAGTTTCGTATGCAAAAACGGTTGGAAGAGTGAAGTCACAGAGTAAGTGGTGTGTGTAAATACGTGTGAAGTTCGCATCGGTAATGCCGGCTCGGGCTCCCCACGGTATCGGCACATAGTTAAAACTCACAGATCATTTGGCAATGGAGCGCTCGCAAACTATCCTAATTGCCAGCCTCGGTTTTAGATATCGCTTCGAAAGTACCAACTGATTCATAGCGGAGTTGGGAGCGAAGCGACTGGCGCCAGCGGACCGCTGCGCTCGTGGTTATGATGAAATCAACTCGCTACGGTTTGAAAGTGGTCTATGTAAATGAGAAAATGTTATGGTCATATTTTACAGTAAATAATTAAAGTGTAATGAAAATAGGATTGTATGATTCAAAATCAAATGAATAAAAATTAACAAAGACTTGTTTAATGTTACTATTACGTAACATAAACTAATGTAGTGGTGGTGCTACACGCTCGGCGCAAGTCGCGCCCGCTCCGGCCGGCAGCGTGTCCGCGGCGTCCGCTTATCGGCCACATTTTCAGCACGGGCCGCACCTATATCACTAACGACTGAAACGCCCATTGTGCGATAACCACCTACTTTATATACTTGTTAACTACAGTTATTTAGTTCGTATCTAGCGAACAACTTATTCCGGTAATGTTCGGCTATGGCTTGAAGTTCGCGTCGCGTGTATTTATGTGGCCCGGCTTGTTTATGTCACTGTTTGGGCGAGTCATTAACGGCCGCTTGTTTGTTACAGGGTAAGCAGACAGATGTGGTCGTTCACCCAGCTCGCGCTGATATATCGAAGGACTTCATTGCAAGTATAATGTTCCACATACATTTACATGAGTGTATTTATTGTTTGCAACCACTTTACTAAAATGTTCTCTTATACGAGAAATTCTTTTTCTGTTGAAGCTTCTGATTACTCTATGTATGTAGGTATGTTCAAAGATCTACTTCGCTGTATCAATTAATTACTGCACATAATTAAAATTTGACTCCGAGCTAAATAATATCGAATACGTAGTTATATTTTACCAAAATAATTACAATGAATCAAAATTCAGTATTTTAACCGATCTAGACACACGGCAGTGTGTCCGCCAAGTTCGGGCAAAACCGACACACCGGCCGTGGGTTATATTACACGAACCATTTCGGCAACTTTTAATAGAAAATTATTTACTTGACTCATTGCGTTTAGTAGGTTTATAACAAAATGTGTGAAAACTTGCCAAGTTTGTTTTACTTTCTATGTACAAAACTTGCCAAGTTATATCATTTTTAACTGAGGTCTGTGTATGGAACTTGGTACTTATTTAGATCTCACTTCTTTTATAGGCGAAGCATTCCAATATTATCGAACTTGGCAGCCTTTCACATTTATGTTTTGGGTGGGATTATCATTACCAATCATGGAATACTAACACCTGTAATACCTGAACAATAACATGGTGTTGTATTAATTTATTTAGCTTTGTTTTTTATTCATTTGCAATACATATTCAACTTAGTATGCACAAGAATGTCGATAAGTTTCTGATCAGATAATTACACAAATGTCAACTCCATCGATGTTCGTGCCACACTCCACAGAAGTGGCCGCAGGAACGGCGGCGGTCGCTAGAATGTGTAACTGGGTCAAATATTACATTCTCAAAAATCAAAGAGAGCAGGAATGTAACTAGGAATGCATTCCACTCAATATTTCTCGTTCGTAATCTGGTTCCGTGAGTTCCTCGGCGAATATCTGTGGAAACAATCTCAGAGATGCTTTGTAAATCATTATTAATCTTATTTGAGGAGCTTTGAATTTGTTTTAAACATTAAGATTCCGGTAAATAACAGTTAATTAATGTTTGCCTTCGTTACTGGGCTACGTATCTCCCTTGCTTCAGATAAAATTAAAGAGAGCGTTGTCCTCGACGTAATCTCGGGCGTTATCTGTGCGGATGAACAAAACACGAGCAAACACGATGCGAGCTAATGTTTTGTTACGAGCTCACTTACATGATCTGTTACAGATTTACTAGTCGAATATTTTAACGAGACGTTTTCTTAGAAACTTTCAGTTTTACCTCAGTATGTCGATGGTGTGCATACAAGATCTCAAGATGTAAGTGAGTGTGGCAGTGAGTCGACGAGTGTGTGGTGTTGTGCTTGTTCCACGCGTGGTGCACGTGTGGAATAGAGTTTGTTTTATTTATGGCACAAGTCGCGCCCGCCGCCGCCGCCCGCCGCCGCGCACATACGTGACCGGGAGCGGGCGCTCCACGGCGGGCCCGACTGCTCGCTGCCTGCCGTGATTTACTCGTTCATTTGAGTTATTATTAAAATTTCGGGTTGTTTGCGAAACTTTAATTATCTGCTTTGGAGACTTCAGAAGAACAAAGAATATAAAATTATATTGGACGGAGACGTCGTTCGCGCGATAAGAAGTCAAAACTTCGTATGAAAAAGTTATATTTCACTTGAGAAAGTTTAGTCGGAGAGCAGTCGGAGCGGCCGCGCAGCATGCGACTACTTTATATGTTTAAACTAACTATAAGTTCTCATAATGCGGAGTGTACGCAGATTAAATAAGTTCCACAATAGTATCGACATCCACTTCACGCGCGCCAAAAGTCAAACTTCCATATTGGAAATTATAGTAGTTTGTTGTTCCACAATTTGCAATTTGTTTCATTTTTATTTGCTTCGGAATACAGTTTGTATGCCGAACAACTAAATATTTACGAGCAAATATGGAAAAATCATTTCCATATAGAAATGTTCTTTGAATATTAATAGATTTGGAAAAAGGTCGACAGTAGGCAGTACACACACACACACACATGGACATTGACAGACGGTTCAACATAATAGGAAACTTATGAAGTGTGCGTATACTATGTTTGCAATACTATACACAATTTAACGAGTGGTCGAGTTATTAAATTTAGTGGAACAATAAAAGTAGTGTAGTGAGCCTGCAAGTAGGTTGCATACAATGTACATGTTGCACTCACTCGCGGAGTTTTCCCGTTTGTTCGTAAACTACAATTAGTGAGTAGCTCCACTCACTCGCGGATCCTCAACTACTTTATTTACTGTGTATGAGTGTGCGAGGATTTACCAAGTGTTGCTAATTGTTGCAAACATTCGGAAATTAAAGTTTTTGCCTTGAGTTGTTCTGAGACTGCTGGGAATAAGCAAGTATTACATTGACGTTTAGTTTATAACGTAGGATTGAAGTAGCAAGTAGCCATTTACGAGGCTTTCCGAATAGAATCAAAATTGAGTGATTGTCTCTTCTTTCAGATTTCCTTGTCGTATGTTTTGTTAGCAACATCCATCTCACACACACAGAGACACGGAGGAACTCCCAAGTACCTGTTGATTATACAAATATTTGTTCCGTACAAAAATCACTTCGTGCCATTACAGTAACCAGTTGCCTGTGTACTTGTGTGTAGTGCGGCACAAGTATGTTGTGTCATTCTTGTTTTCCGTGGGTACTTTACGTAGGTATGTTACGACTTGACATATATTTCTCAGAAGTAAGATAGACACTCATTATTCTTACAGCAAAGAACGTCTGTTAGAAATGTTAGAAAAGTTGTCCGGCCTCTAGAAACCCATTAAGTGTATAACGTCAGATTAATATTCAACAGTTCCCTAGATACGAGATAAACGAGTCATGGGGGACGTCCGTCCGTTAAAGAAGTGTAATTGACAAAAACTTGAGCAATGAAAACATTATGAGCGTTTCATTTAAAAACTTCGCCAAGTCTACTACAATAAATCTCACGTTTCTAAAATACAAACTTGTTTTATTTTTGAACAAAGAAAAACAAAAGAGCTGTTTGTTGGCAAGTTAAAACAAATGCAACATTAAGGCCGGTCGAGCCATAAGCTAAGCGATTAGCGACGCTCGCTTACGACAGAAACGCTTTTCATTTCCTCTTATATTCCATGTTTATTTTTATTGTATACTTTTGAGCTCACAATGTATGTTTAATTTTGCTGAGTGTTCATTTTAACGTGGAGCTGGCGCGGGAGTTATTGTCGGCCGCGGCGTGTGCTGCTCGGCTGCTCGGCTAGGTAACGACGTACTAACTACGCAGCTAGGCGTACAGGAGCTACACTTGTTTCTACTAATTTTACTCAAAAGATTCATTCGTGTCGTTTGTTTTTACGAGGAATGTCACAAGTGAAACTTGGAGAATATGTTGTAAACAATTCCCTCATACACACAACCGCTAAATACTTATTTACTTGAATTGTTATCACTGCTGCTAATTAAGTGTACAATTCCAAGACTATACCTACGTACCTATCCTAGTTATAATAACGTCTGTTTTACCTAAACGCTCTATTTGCTGTTATTTTCGTACAGTTAATTATTTGAGTGGAATAATTTCGGAGTAAAACAGTGATTGTGCACTAATTAGTAATACGGGATTAGCTGAATTATGATAGTTGGGGACTCGGGCATGAATTATTTATCCAGTTATAATAAATTTTGTATTAATGAGTGTGTAGTTCATTGTTTACATTCACATCGGCACTCGCGCAACTATTTACTTGCCGCAGGTATTATGTACTATTGGGTTAGTTACTTCATTCACATAATTATACTGATGATGTTCATCTAAGCTGATTTCATTTGACAAATAGCTCTTTATTTATTACTCTTTAAATCTTAACTGTGACATGGTGACATGCACCATATAGTCCAGTGAGTATATGACATTTAGTAAAGTTTGAAATAAATGTGAAGAGAAACCTTAATCTTGTTAACGTTGTGTACATCCGTAGTTAGTCGTATATTTATGTAAGTAGAATAGAATACAGGCCGCGGTGAGTTTTACTAAATAATGACATTATCCACAAAGTGAGCAGTGAGTGGGGTTCCGCGGCGAGACGCGTGAACCCATGGCGCTGGCGGGATGATCGCGGATTACCTCGCCCAGCGGACGGCGGTCGCGCGTGAACACTTATAGCGCGCTCGGGTTCTGTACTCCATTATTTAATTACTTCCGTTCTGCTTTAACTGGGGTTTCTGCTGAATATATATTTTGTGAGCACTACATTACACGTGTTATATATGGACTGGACACTAAGTATATCATATATCATGTTGTCAAATGTAGGGATTTATTTACCACATAAAAATATGCACGAAATTTTTATATTACAAATGTTTTTAACCATTTGCTGATCTTACAAACAATACGTACTTAAACAGTTTTCATGTTATAGATAAAATAGAAATAGAGCGATATTTACACGTAGTATAGTATAAATATACTATACTTGTAAATATAAGTAGCGTAGCTGCCTAGCTCGGGCAGTGGCCGGACTGCTAGACACAGACTCGCAGCATCGCATCAGGCGAGCACAGACAAGCACAGACGAGCACAGGCCGCACAGGCCGCCTCTATTACACGCCACATTAGCCCGTCGCCGTCCTGCAGCTAGACAACCATCCAACGTGCATCTCAGTACTAACCAAATGCAATATATTCGTATTCATACCATTTCAATTTTAATTCAGGGCCCCAGTTAGTGCTTTTCAGGATCTATTAGGTTCAGTATTTATTTCTCTAATATCAGATTTATTTAATGATTTTTAAATAAATAAATATACACAATATTATGTATACCACTATAATCATACGTTATTTAATATATAAACCCGTGGTCTAACAATATTGTTACTTGGAAAAATATGAATAAGCAAAGAGAAAATAAATATATACAACACAATACAATACAGTTATATTTCCACGTAATCGTTACTGTAACACATACTGAAGGCAGTGTCTGGGAAACAAAATATTTATTTGATATAGGCACATACAACTGAACGTAATATTTATGTGGGGAAGTAAATAAATAGTTGATTCCAATGAAAGCAATTTGTTTCGTTATCACGTATGTCTGTGAATAGTCGCACAAAGGTGGGTTTCTGTATTGTAATGTGACACTGATGTTGTTTAGACTGAGCACCTCGTGTGCGACGGCTCGACAATGCTTTGTTTACTATACACTATTATAGTATCGTCTGTGGATTCAGTGGAACCATACACAACCGACTCAAATGAAGCTTCGTTTTTTATAACTTCTATCAAATTAATAAAACCAAGGCCAGCTATACATGGAAAAATTGACAGCAGTATCTATGTCTATGTGTTTTATTATGTGACTGTGATTATAATGCGTCCTGTAATGCCCGGAGGTTTAAAGCTTCGAAACCTAGCAAGTACCAATGTTACTTTTTCCGAGTTATATGTACTTTCTAAGATTATTTAGACACCACTGACAAACGGTGAAGGAAAACATTGTGAGGAAATCTGAGCTCATAATTTCTAATCGCCAATTGAATCGTGGTGATTAAAGTAAGTTCCGTGCGAAAAGAGGTCTTTGGTCAGCTGTGGCCACTTTATAGGCTGTTAATGTGTGATTACAGCGTGAAGTAGCAATATTCGTTTAAAATAACGATGGCACACTGCACCTAATAGGAGGCATGGGAGACGGACATACTGGCAGAAACTTACTACTGCAGTAAGAGAATATCATTTGGCATGAAATCTCAAAGAATTATGTGCGTCTGTAGCAACAGTGTCACGAAAATAACTGAAAACTATTCCTTATAAAGTAATATATGTTGGCTATTATAGATATAGCGAGCTGCCGTGATTTAACGTCTAGTTTCGTAATGGACGGTGACGGTCGTCGAAAGAAACGCAGCCGTAACCAGGAGACCTTGTTTTATACCACGCCAAGTCGCAACACTGTTACATTTTGCTTTAAACCTTAGTCTTTATGGCTATTAAAATTATGAAATATGAGTTTAGGAGTATAGAAGCTAACTAACTTTAAGTATTTTTATAAAATTTCACCTGGTTGTTACGCGGTTGTTCGCAAGATTACTCAGATTTTTTTGTTCTAGTTGAAAAGTATAGTACGGCTTTCCATTCCAGAAGTCTAGACTTCCAGTTAGTACAGATCTTGGAAATGTACTCGACTTATATTATGTACAAGGAACTAACATCTTAATTAACGCTATGATTCTATTGAGGCGGTGAAAAGTATATGTTAGAACACAAATGCCCCTCTCCTACCGCCGTCGCCGACTATAAGCGAGATGTGTAAGTATCCAGCCTCCCCCAACAGCAGCACACCTCGTAACGCCACTTACGTCATTATTCACGGGAACATAAATTCCTAAACCGCGAATAAGCACATAACATTATCTTACGCCGGTATTACCCGGGTTAATGAAATACGCAAAATACCGGACCGCTCTGTTAATGATTTCCATGTTGTTCAATTTGTCTGGATCATCCAGCCGGAATTTTACTATGTAGTTGAATTTTAGATGAAATGCGGGAATGAAGTTGTAGGGATTGTGGTTTGCACACAGTGATGTAACGTGGCAATAATGCCGCCTCCATTGCGCTGTCTGTCACAGCTCACGATGTAAAACAAAGTGAAACGAGCGACAGTAGCCTCAGTGACATCATCTTGACTTGAATTAATGGACGACGCAGCAATATTTTTATTCGCTACTGGTCGTATAAACCTGTCACCGAATACTAACAACATTTCACACAAAGTGAGCTTAAATTTAGATGAAGTAAGAATTTGATTGCTTTTCCCTTGTTCTTGCCCATGCCGGAATATTTCCCACCTGAGGTCGATCGCGTGGAAAATAGGGGAAACCAATAAAATAAATGTTATCCTACGCCAATATTTACAATTATTTGTATAGCGTATAAATTTTCTCGTTGCCAAAACCCCATTGGGTGGACCCTTCAAGTATTCCTTTTGTTGGGATTATTGAGTGAAAGCGAAAAGGGAAAATCCTACAGAACCTTACGTACTCTATGCGTGACCAGTTTGGAATGATCCCCCACACCGCCCGTGAGTGTGTAACTGCGAGGCACCGGCGCGACCGACAATGTACGGGCAGGGGTCAGACTGGACTGGTTGTGTTCTAATGTGGGTAGGTATAAATCGGGTGTGTAGCAGTGAGTCAAGTGCGGTCAGCGGTCGGGTTCTTATGACATGGAGATGATTGTTCGTTCTTTGTTGTAATACTTGTAAATAGACGCTGAACGAGTGGGACGCGCGCCGTCACCGTAATTGGCTGCTATTTAATCCACGTTTATTTTACGTTATTAGGTTATTTTAGAAATAATTCAGCGAAGTGGTCTTTTAAATAAAGAAGAAGGTTCTGTTTTTTCCGTAGGTAATCCCTAACATATGTTGTGATGGAGAATGCAAATCTTGAAGGATCTGGTTTCCCAAGACCAACAACAGTGCAGATGCTGAACTTGGCCCAAGGACACAACTACCACATACATGTACATATATTATGAATGTATCTGAAAACTATTAATAGATATAGACCTGCTTAGACATTCATAGAACAATTGCGTGATGTTATATAACATTATCAATACGTATACATAAATTAGAGCGTTAATCAAACAGACAAACACGCAGTGAGACTGTTCATTACTAATACACTCGCGGATGAATATTACATGACGCCATATCTAGGAACTGCATTATTGACGCGCAGACAACAGCAGATCAACCTATACGAATATGTGTAACTTCAACCGGTTTGTTGTAAAGTCAAAAAGCGATTGAGAGATTAGAGGAGCACGAAGAACTGGCTCCTATACATAATAATTGAAATTAATGAAGTGACAATATAAATGCGAAGACTCGTATATTGATATGATGATATACGTATATGGGCATAATAACATGAGATATGACGCTTCGGGTCCAAAAGTAATTCGTTAAAGAATGCGGGTCATCGGTTATGGGGCCCCGGGGTGTTAGGATCGGGATGATGGCATTTATTTACTATCGGCCGCTCTATGTACTGCGCTTATGGGTACCGAAGATAAGGGATATTATTCCAGTAACATATAGGAAACTCACTTATGTGTTCCTCAAATTAGATTGTTCACATTGTTTGATTTGCTTGATATTGATCCCAAACGGTTTCTTCACATGTTCTACTTGCTCTTGCCTCAGTAGTAACCCAAAGTAGATCTTACGTACTTCTGAGATTGTTCACTGTAGGTAAAATGACTGATCAAGTAAAAACCGAGCCGAGGTCCAAACATTAACCTCCATCAAATTGCGCTATAAATAGACTGCGGCAGATTGAATCGAACTAATAGAGTATTTTACGACACAACCTACTTCCTTAACTACAGTACGCACAACATTAAGCCCAGGTACGACGGTACTAATATTTTTATAATGTCATAAACCGCGGAGAATCTTCTGGCAATTTAGCAAAAAGCTCGCAGCGCTTGCGTTAACCTGTAGTTAGCGTTAGGTAAGTGATTGTAGCGTGTGTGTGACAACTTTAGCTCATACTTTAAACCTAATTAGTTATTGCGAAACACGACTTCAAGAGGTCTTACTTAGAGTTTAGCTTAAGCTATACCAACTTGGCAAAGCTAAGAGTAGTGGGGAAGCCGAGCTGCCCGCTCAAACTTTTAAACTTACAGAGTTGATCTTAGTAGAACAAAAATAGTTGATTTGTGAAGTCTTTAACTTTCATAAAGTAGTTAAGATGGTTATAAAATAAGTTCTGTATGAGCATCAAGCTTCCTCAATCGTGAAAATACCAGAATACTTACAAAATATTTTGCGTAGCAAGTTGCTACGTCGTAGCATCTCGTAGCTCTGCGTAGCACACCGTAGCTCACTTGCTACGATTTTATCTTTACTGTTGTTACGTAAAAAATAGCTATAAAGTTACTATTTAACAAAATAAGAATGTGTTATTATGGTTTAAATTGATAAATTGATCTTCTACGAATTGAGTATTAACTACTGTTGTTGTTAGTTATCCAAGGATAATGTAAAGACATTTTCAACTTACCCAGCTTTACTGACGCTACTGGTAAACAATATAAATATTTTATTAGCAATATAAGGTGCACATACAACTTCCATTTTGTGTGAAGTAGCGACCGCTACACGGCCTCATAGCGATTGATTCGGGCCGGCTCGCACAAAATGCGCACATTTATAACAAGCCACCCACACGCTCAGCCCTCAGTACTGCACAGGTTTATAAAGAAATCCCAGTTAGTACAGACGATTGCAGGTGCACGGTGGTGGCATTGTGCTGACCTTGCTGTTACTTGCTGTGTTTGATATTACAAAGTCAAACTTTACAGATAGTACTTTACAGAGTTAACTATAGAATAGTCCAGGAATGTTTATCACATTTAGTATCCAGTTGTATTTGTCCATTCAGTAATGTGTACGTGTAGTTCTGAAGACTCACACTAATGGACTCCGAAGTCTAGCCCTCAGTCCACTTAAGCTTCAACTTCTGTAGCAAGGCTCCAGTGTCCGCACGCACCTGTAGCTGAACCCTTTTGTTTTAATCCCCCTCAGTTAATATCCTCGGGTGAAGCGCCAGGATGTAATCAAATAATTCGGCTGGAACAATTGTTTGTCCGCTCCTAGCTGAAATATTAATACGTTACCTTTTTATCTACCTGTTTATGTTGGAAATACTTTTGATGGTAAGAGCATGAAATTAGAAAAGTTATATTTTGCAGTTATTTCTTAAATATAGAAGACTAGTTTTTACCTTCTGTTACTATTTATTGAAGTCTGTTGGTTAAATAGGTAAAAATATATTTTCAGTTGACGCACTTTTGATACGTTATACTACATTCAGATTTGCTGAGATAACAAATCAGTCCAACTACTACACCGGTTGGATTAGCAAAACTTCCTCATGTATCGCAAACGTTATACAAACACGAGTTTCAAAGCATTCCGAGGTTTTCCAACATTCACAGACACGAGCTAACTTCCTAAGTACTTCCTGTAAAACTACGTTCGGTTTAACAACTACACGTTTGTCAAATTAAACCGGCGACACTTGCATACAACGGTTGACGTAACGCGGTAACTTCCAACTCAACCCCGACATAAATCATAGTCGCCCCCCCCCCTCTCCGACGCCCCCCTTCCCCTCGTCTCTCGTCAGCCCGCGGACGGGATGGCGTTATCTTACCAAATTAATTCTACTTACAAATCTTTGTGCCAGTTCCCTTTCGCGATGAATGGAACTTCGAGGGGTGAACTTTATGTGACTGGGTATCACTGCGAGCTATGCGTTTGGTGCGACTGATTAATTGCCAACGACGCGTGTCGATGGAGAATCATTTGGGAACTTGAACAAACTTAGCTTTATCAGTTGTGATTCCTACTGTTTGCGCGGTAAATATAGCAGGAGTGTAACACGCGATGACGTCATACGGCTACATTCATACAATAGACATACGTAAATATGTATGTATGTACGCAAATACAATGGATATAGGGATAAATACGTATGTGTTTCCCAGCTCTGCTCTGCGCTGAAATCGTTTTACATCGTGTCTTCCAATTTAGCATTTTACCGCTCGCTCGTAGCTTCTCTCATTGCAAGTAATATAATTTGATGTCGGCCTGTAATGTGTTCCTTTTCTTTATACATTGTTTCCGTTCGCGTTTCTTACGCAAATCAATCCCGCAATACCACCGAGGATAAGTCAACAAAAAGATTCGTAAAAACGGATCGCAGCGGTCTCACAAGATCACGTAATTTATAAAAGCGGGTTCAGAGTGACGTTGATCTATTGAAAAGATGGCCGCGCACGAGATCAGATCTGGCACAATGTGCGGAGTACGTGGAGCCGACCTTCAGCCTGAACTTGTCGGGCTCACAATACAGGAGCCGACACAAAAAGCCCTACACACGCAAAGCTCGTCTTAATCCCTTTCAAGAATTGTTGTTCAAATATCAGAGAATGGACCCTTTCAATTACAATCAGGCGCTTAATTAGAAGGGAGCGGGCGGGATGTTTATTAAGGTCTGCCAGGGTCCGAATCAATGGCCCACTATTTAGGACTATGTAAGGTTTTGTCGCCTGTCCAGTAAGCTGGCAGCTCTGGTTATTGGCGCGCGATTTTATTCCCCTAATGTTATTGTATCGACTGGGCACTGCCGACTCCCGCATTATATTCGTACTGTACACAAAGATATCGGAACCTAGCGTTGGACTGTAGGTTGCCTTGCTTTGTCAGCACAAGGAAGGTGTTGATTCAGTGAATATTCCAAGTTAATTTAATTGTTTATTTTTGCCACTGACATTCTACATTTTATCGTGTTTATAATATTACTGCGCAACGACACAAATTATACTGAAATTGTCTGTAAAATCCAAATTTCAAAATATCAACTCCACCACCACTAGTGTGAGATTAGACTAAATTAATGGTTCCAAAAAGCGGTGTAAGTAGCGCTGCTTGACCTGGTCTCCGACCGGTAGCTTACACTCGAGGTGACAGGTGGCGCCACTTCACGTCGCTCTCAGGCCGCTTCATACGATAACCTCTCGTGTGGGATTCCTTATAGCGTGCCACCGCCGTGGTGCAAACACAAACGACTCTCTACATAAATACAATATCAAAATGATTTATAACAAAACAAAACTTAACGATACTTATCTTAATTCAAAGTATTTTTGTTTTCCAATAATATCAATTCTCCTTAAGTTTATAGGAAATAAGATCCCTTGCTCGACAGACGCCCCTTAAATGAACTATACAATAATCTGATGAATTTTACATTAAATAAGTACAAATTGTTGGCAGAGTATTTCGAGATCATAGCCAACAACTAGGACCGCACGCTGAGCAGTAGCGCTTGTGTCCAGGACAACGAGGAAATATTATAAAACAAACACTAACTGAGAACAGTACGTTCTGGTTAATGGGTGGCACAGCTTATTGCGCTAACAACTGACTCGAGTTATAATGAGACGATGGAGGCGTGGCGCCGCACACAAGTTTCGACATGTGAGTTACGTAATTAGCTGCTCCTAATGAGCCGATGTTTTGCGATACAATACGACGACTGCTTCAGGAGACAAGTACATATGCACACACACACACACACTCACGTGTAGATGTTCAACAATTACTCTTTGAATACTTTATTAATTAAACTGGTAGACATTTGCTTTTGACTGGTTTTTCGTGTGTTCATGTGCGGCGCCCAGTGCTTACCATCAGGTGATCCGCAGAATCGTTTACCGATTTGTCTCATAAAACAATACTTGCTATAATAAAGAGCCATTATCACTAGAAAAAAGTTTTACTTATAATTTCTGATAAGATTCCTTACAGGAGAAGTAATGAATAGTGTCTGAGAGGAAAGTGGTAGAGAGCTAGAGTTATTGTGATGGTGGGTCGTGTGAACCTCGTTTAATACATAACTGTCAAGCTGTCGATAAATTACAGAAATATGTGTCAGCGAGCGTGCGGCGGCGGCGCCTCGCTCCGTACACAGCATTCCACTTCCCGAACAAGTTATACAAATGGCTCGCACATACCGCCGGCGCGTGCCCACACACCGCGTCTTTGAATACCTATGAAATGTCCCTCTGTATCCACACAAGGAACTTTTATACCCATTTTTCTGTGCCTAGTATTTCGGCAAATAACGACTCTTTTTATGTACGAATAAACTTATAACAGTATTCAGAATAGAGGACGGTTTCATATCTAATTCTTTGTTTCATACAGGGGACGCTAAAAGAAATTCATGTTACTGTTTAGGTCCCGGATAAATTATTCCGTTTTCAAAGTTTTTGTAATCCCATATAAATATATGGGATTACAAAGTTATTTATGCAGTTGGTGGTTGGTGGTGGTTATAAATTTAATAGGTGTAGATAGGTACCTACCATATGAGGCAAGGGAGGGGGTATAGGGTGGGTAAGGGTGTGTTTAGCCCATGATAAAAATAAGAAAATATCATAAGACCTTTAACAAAATTCGTTAGAAGTAGATGGTATCAAAAAGAAAGGCTCTACAAAAAGAAGTTCGGCCGTTTTTCTACCGTCAAAAGTTGTGAGATCCATGTAATACCAAGTCGGTTAATCTATTTAGTGTCTACTTGAAGGACCTTCTGTCTTAAGTTATTACATAAGTTAAATACCAATATTAAAAATATTTAACGTTTTAAACAAATAGATCGACTTGGACATCGCATGAAAACAAAATGTGTGAAATATTGCGCATTGTGACTCACTGGATGTATTCATACAAACTCTGTGAGGCGGTCCGTTTGTGTATGTTGTTGTTGTACCTGAAAGTATCCTCGAGCGAGTAAACGTTTACTGCAGCGAGTAAACAGAGAACATTCCATTAGAACATCGATGCCCAAATAAAAATGGATAAATATAAAAGGGTGTCGGTATAAACAGGCGAACGCACGTAAATTCGGCCATGCGATAAACCGCGGGCCAATATCGTAGAGAATGAATCCCGAAGACAAATTGTGTGGGATCGCACGATAAAACGCGCTTGTCGGCGCAATATCGCGCGCCTGCAAATAAACTCGCGTCGCGACTGTTTGTACGACGGAATTAAACGCCGCCAAGTCTGTTTATGTACACGCCGCGCTATGTATTGGGTTAACATACGCGCTGCGATTTTTGGTTTGTTATTGAAAATTTGTGTACGCAACCGTGAATTACGAAATTGATTTTGTCTGCGTGTATTGAAAAGGCAACATTTTATTCCTTTAAATTACCAAGTGGCTGTCGAAATGGATTTTTGATAATAATGTAAATCCACTGTAGTTATTCCTCTTTTCCCCTTGTATATGGCACTACAAATCACGGAGCGCGTAAGAGTGTGTGATTACATGTAGCATAGAGCGCTATGGCCGGCGTTTTGGCAACGGCCGCGCGTTCATCAATCATCCGTAATTTGACGGAGCTAACACGCGTCTTCACGCGGCACGACGCACAGGGCGCGTGGTGCAAGTGTACGACGCTAGCGGGTACACAGCCTACTGGCACACGTCACACGGAACATAAAACAAAATATAAAAAAACGCATCAATTACGATGCGTGGCTCAAACACGTTTCTGTTAATGTAGAATATTGTAATCATACGTTTTTTAACTGCTGCAAAACAAAGCAATTATTGTTGCGCGAAGAGCGGAACAATTTGTTGCCTACAATAGCTGTGCACGCGTTTAAAGAGATTGCCAATCAATCCCGTTAACCCGGGATTATGAACCGTGACGATTTAACGAGAAATGTTCGCCTGCACGGGACCCGGCGAGCATTGTTTTATTTTATTTAATTGTAGGTGTGCCTTTGGTGATCGGTTCGATTTGTTCCTCATCGCACGTTTCACAGCGTTTCAAAGAAATATTGACAAATTACAATTGAATAAGAATTTCCTTTGTTGTATCTTCAATTTGTTTTGTAAAAAGCCTCCGAGTTTACAATAAAATTGTAATAAAGTTATGGGAGTTGGAGCAAAATATTACGTTACCCAGTCCTCCAGGCGTCGTTAACAAAGTCGCCGGAGAATAATTCTGTGTGACCTATGTGTGTGTATGTGCGTGTGTGTGTAGCTATTGCTGGCACAGATTTATTACTGAGTAATTCTTGCAACAGGACAGCGATTATTACTTATTTTCGCTACAGTACATACAGACGATAAAGTCCGGCGCTCCCCGGGGCCACATAAACAAACCCCATTAGAATCCCGTAAAGTTACGACCCTATAAAGAGTTGGCCGTCATTAAAACAAAAAGTTAATAATCATATGATAATTTATTCGGAACAGTGTAGCATGCATTTTAATTAGGACTGTAACTCTCAAGTTGGAAGGTTCGGAGTCGCCGGGCATCCGGCGCTGGAGTTGAGGTGATAAATAGTGTTCCCCGACACTAAATCACACCTTTATATGAAGGCATCCGAATTAAGGCGCTTTCACAAACGCTATTCTTACCCGGGATTGTAGTGTCACCTTTGTTGAATTAGAAAAATATACGAGGCCGCGTAATAAATATCAGGAACGACGCCATTACAAAGCTTCCCCGTGATGAATTAGACACGTAATATTTATGTCTCCCATAAAAACTCACTAAATGAATTGCCGGCGACGTCACTTTGAGCTTGTAGTCTTAATTTTTGGCTTCAAGCAAGGTTTTACTGCTTTTTGTACAACTTGTAAAACTGTGACGTAACGGACACAGTTACACACACTGACACATTCACTTTTATTTCTCTTGATTTTTCTTTCCCTCCGCATCACGGTTGAGAAATTTCAAAACAAATGTAGTTATTTACTTATTTATTTAGCTAAGTAACTTAAACATAGAATATTACGCGACGAAGATATTTAATTTGTACAATTTTAAGAAAATGTTGGTAACACAATTACTTATAACATCGTGCTCTTTCAAAGTATTCGAACGTTAGTTCTGTGAAAGCGGTCAGCAGGCAGTATCTTAGCATGAATGCAATGTGTGTGCACTGGTGGCATAGTTACCGCGGTACAACATTTGAGTTATGACGCGGTCTCAGGAGACACAGCGGTGTATACATAATACACAGTAAATACGTTACAACATAATTTCCCACTTAAAAATGTAATCAAATCAATATCCAGAATCACGCTAAAAATAACCAATTAACGCTTACACCCACACACGTCAATTTGTTAATTAAACTTTGATGTGTGGAGGTAACCCTAGTCGTAAGGTCGGGCGCACGTTACCGACCGAGTTGGCGCGCGCGGCAGATTGTACGGGTTCCTGCCGCAATACCGCGACGCACAACTTGAGAGGCTGCGCTCGATCGCAGCGGGAATTATCGAGTTCACGTAACTGACATAACTTTGATCATAAGATCTTTTATCTCAGTAGGCCACACGATATGTACCCATAGATGGCGCTACAGAATCACGTGTGCGAGTATGTTACGTGTTGCTCCACATCTTGATAGCGCGGCCTTGATAATAACACGTCTCAAACTATCGCTGGATGGAAGCTTACGAACTGCGTGACACGCGGGCCTTTTGTCTGTTTGTCTGTTTGTCTGTTTGTCTGTTCGTCTGTGCGCGCTAATCTCAGAAACGGCTGATCCGAGCTGGATGCGGTTTTCACGAATATATTGTGGGATGCTTGAATTTACATTTAGTGTTTGTTTCATGTCAATCGGTTCATAAATAAAAAAGTTATGTCAAATTAAAGAATCACGTCGAACATTCTGTGCTTACGACTTCGTATGTTGTACCTATAGGTCATATTATTATAGAACGGGAATGTGACTTTAAAACGTTGTTTTTCATTTCAATTCTATAGTTTTTTCTCATTGATAAAATGTTATTATTTTTTATTTTCATCAGAAGGAATTTGTTTTTGTCTGTAGTGGTCCTGCTGTTTCGCTTTATTTGTCAATTATACTGGTTAGAATAATCGTTAAGTAGTAATAAATAACACAATATTTTTATGAACTATAAACAATCATCACATAACATTAAATTGGACGCTAGTCTACCACTAACCCCTGTGATCCAGTGCACTCGGGCAATGTAACGTTTACATAAGTAGAGTGGGAGCAGCGGAGACCGCAGCGCTGTCGTGCGGTGCGCGCGGGCACTACACCAGCTACACAATGATAGCAGGGCTGGTACTCAGAGGTTAATTGTTACTAAAATTATAATATACACTGTTTTTGCTATTCAGACCATTCATGACCTCGCCTTAATGAAAGGACCAACCTCGTAAAAATAACATTACTTTAATAAATACAGAAGTAACATCAATGTTAAATACTTGCGCATAAAATTGAACATCAATGTAAACATTACTGAAATGTTTCAACTCTGAAACATTTGCTTTACAATTGTGTTCAAAGTATTTTAATACAAAGTACATTGTGTCAAAAATTCATAACACAAAATGAGCCATTACATTTCTCTTTTGATGGGTAGCGTTAAGCCGAAAAATTAAATTCAAAATCACCGCTCAAACGTTGTTGGAAGGTTCTAAACTTTATTTAACAGGAGGCTTTAAGATATTCCGAGACTCACTGACTTGTTTATCCGAGATGAAAGATATCATGGCGCAAGTGGTACGCGATGGGCTTTGCCATAAGTAGCGCTATTCAATTATGCTGTAAGACTAGGCGCGGCCGGCTTTACGAATATTATATCGTCTTCCAATGAAACTCTTCGCTCACAGTCTGTTTACTTTATTTACTTGTAATAAACAATTTGGATCCAATTACAATAATACATCTCGTTTCAATAAGCGTTATAGACAGGCGACATGGCTTAATTTCCCCAACTTGAAATGTCTACTTCTAAAAATGGGATCCAACAAATTGCTGCCATGCTTACCGTTTTATTAGCAAGAAAAACATTTTACGAGTAATTCGTCCTTCAGAAGGCGAGACAGTTTTCATGATTCATTAGGCTGTAATACTCTCCCGCTGCGCGACCTACGCGCGCTGCTCGAGCGGCACTCACTGTGCGCGGTGCTGCTGGTACACTGCCACTCTCGTATTTACACGCAAATTAAATTCGCCTTCATTCCGTGAAGACACCGCCAGCGCAGTTGTGCTTGGTTCCAATACTGTTTCCGTACACATATATTACGAGTAAAAGACATTTGTGTAAAAATTACAGGTCTGTACCTGGATTCTTTTCAGTCAATTTCGGTTTTTCAGTAAAATTAACTTAGTTGAAGCTCTTTAATCTCGTTGTACAAAAGCCTCAGTTCATTTACAGACGGACCTGATAAGGCTCTTTAGTTCAAATTCAAAATATTCGTTGTGTTGATCTTTTTTTAGATAAACCTGCCGGTGGTATCTGTGCACTTCGGTCGGATCTCCGCTCCGACTATAAAATGCGTTGAATTATCTGCTCCAGAACATTTTGTGCGATCCAAATCACATTCTATTTTTCTGAGTCTGTTTTCGTTTAGATTGCCTTGTGATATATTTTTTCTCCAAATTTCATCAAACAAATTACATTTTCAGCAAATGAAGCTAAAAGCACTCCTAGCAGCATCGATGAAAATTCAATTTAGAGAAATCACACATTTTACGACTAGAGAATGAGCGTCAAGATAAAATTATTATATCATTTAGATGAATAGACACATAAAATTATCGTAACAATAAAAGGCATTCATTCCAGTTTAAAACCCAAAAGTGATCATAATTTCAATAATGTAATGTTTCACAAGGAGGAATGTTAATGGCAGGGCACCGCGCAGCGCGGAATGTAATTGTGTGTACTCCATACAACAATTGATACAAGCTAATGACTTGCAAAATTAAATCAAACGAACGAGTTAAAGAGACCGAAATCGCATTAAAATCCAAAACGACACCAACAAAAAAGGTTTTAACTCCAATTATTACCCATTCCGTATCTGTCTTACACGGGACCGTGAGCAAAAAAGGGACGAGGGGACAAAAAGAGCCAGCGATAATGGTCCCACGCACTACCGACAGCCTCGGGCCATTTTAGGGTTTAGTACAATGGCAACGCTTGAACGGTAATCGACGTTTTATAAGAAGCACTACAGAACGGTTACGTCACCGCGACCTTTTCACTGTACAACTTGATAGCCTTTGTGTTGCTCTCATTAGAGCCACTTTGGATTCTCTTTCAGTGGCTGAACTTCTATCGGGTAATGCAGTTACCAGAGATATGGACCCATTCAGCGGCCAATACTAATTCCTCACTTATAAACCACTTTTGTAAATACCAAACATTATTGCAGCGCATTCAAATGGTTCTCTGTCGTGGTCGGCCGTAAGCCATTTAGATTACATTTAAAATAAATGTCGTCTAGGCATATTGTTGACAGAAAAAAAGAATTATGTTTTACAAGTGAGGCACCAAAATATGAAAAAAGCGGTGAGAAAATTACTCACTCATCATCATTACTCACGTTGGCAACAAAAGAAAGACTTGTGGACTTGTAGGCGATGATACCCGATCAAACATACATTTATCTTCACCATTTGCGGGTACACACAGAAATTTGATAAGCACCACTCGCAAAAAGGCCGATTTACTTAATGCAAGATAAAATTTAGACTTCCTCACGGTAGCGGTGCCGCGGTGGGTTGTCCTAGAACATTTCCTTCAGCAGCGGCGCAGGCGGCCAGGAGAGGGAGAGGGGAGCACTCAGCGGAACGCTAATGGCATCGTTTTAAAAGGAAACGAAAATAATAAATTATTGACATCATCTCTTGTATCGCGCCTTGGAAATAATTTTATCTGTACGGTGTTAATGTTCGCCCGAGTCTGTCGGAAATAATGCTCTTTGCAACGGTCAATGAAATGGAAACAGATGTTAAATGTATGAAATGCTGATGGAATTCCCGATGGCGGTGAGATTTATTCCGTATTTTCTACGTATATTGTGATCGGATTAATACTGCACCGCTCGAGGTTGCCGGCCGATGAATATTTAAACTAAATGTTGAATACTAAACGGAATCGCTGTTTAATTTCTAAATATTACGTCTGGTTTACATAAACTTGGAATACATAAGTGATTTATTAATGTGTCTTGTTTGATCTACATAAATATTGTATTTGATTCTGTTGTATGTCAAAAGAAACTAAATGATTTTTCACCCACATTACACGCATTATGAAACCAAATAGTTTAATTGCAATCATTTTGATATTTGAACCTAAACGGGACGATCAGTTTACATAACGATCCTCCTAGGACGAACATTTTAAGGATTTATTAATATCAAAGATCATTTGAAGTACAAACACATGCAAAGTTGTGAACAAATATAGGACACGATAATTTGAACATTGCCAAAATTAAATCTGTAAGAGAAACAGACGAAGTACGAGTGAACTTACAAACTGAAAACAGTTCAGTTAAACTAATTGTAGAATACAAACAATGCGGTAACCGTGTGGTCCTAACGATCGCTGCAGGTGGAGCTCAGAACTAACAGGACAGATACAAGTAACAGTGTATACAATACGGTCGCACAAAGGAGGCATCGTATGAGATAACAAGGGGGAGAAGCAGCGGCCCCATTACGCTGCCTTGAGGTACTCCACCCTTTAATGAACGCTAGGACACCGCTAAAGTGAAGTGTTCTTGTTGCTTTAATGGTTTTATTCACACGTTTGGTATGGCTTACATGTTCTACTTTGTAATCGTGATGCCGTCAGTGAAATGTGCATACAATAACCAGTGTTTGCTCGTTATATTGTAACACAGAACCGACTAAAAATGCATTGTTTGGCGACAGGCATGAGTAAAGCACAGTTTCATTATTACAGTTAGGAACTTTATAAATTGTTGTTGACAGATGAAAATAAAGAGCAGTCGTGTGCACGGGGCTGGTGCCAAGTGGCGATTGGTGCAAAGACCCACTGGCGACTAACAATAATCTGGCTTTGGCACGCGTCCGACTCAGCGCAAACCGTGTCGGGATATTAAGCTTCGCAATGTGATTTGACTCGCCACATTGGTCTGCTGCTGCTCGCACAGCTGCAAAACATGTGTTCCATACCTACGACACACTAGATTTATTACTCAGCTAAAGCCTTATAATGTGCTTGCAATTAGTTTAATCTGTTTGTCACAATAAATAAACACTATTGTCACATTTTTCTTTTGCGATAATTTTGATGCTATTTAAATAAACCATCCCCAAACAATAGTCAATAAGCTAAAATGAGTTATTCTACTGCGTTGCAACAAGTTCGTGTGAAATAAATTTATTGTTAGATTAGTGCCAAATTCAGTCGCGGATCGATTTAATCACGAGCCTCTTGAAACTAATGGGTGAGGCCCACTTAATGTACAAATAGGCCGGTCGGATTGTAATCGGGATAGAGATTAGGCAGGGATTGAGGAGGTCATCGCACAATCCTCCCGGCGGTCATCAGTGTAGCGCGGCTGGTGCGACACAATCACGGTATTAGTTTCAGTCAGGACGCTCACTTCAATGTCTAATTGCGTTATTGTTTCTGGCTAACATTGCAATCAAAGCGATTGCTTCATCTACTGCCATTACATAACCTACTCACATGTAATACAAATCGAAACATCAATTAATGACTTTAAAGGTAAGTCGATAGAGCTCAAAGGAGTTGTACTCAGATTATATTATTTTTAACCATCCCCGATTGTAAGGGGCAAGTCTACTGTATCAAATCAAACACTGCTAATACTGATTTTAACACGAAGCCTATAGTGTCGGTCTCTTCATAAACACAATGCTGCTTTAACATAACCTTTATTACCTTTGCAATGTCATTTAAATATTGTATTCGCGCACAGTTAGAGAAAATTCTTAGTAAATACAATAAAATGAATACGTTACTTATATGTGGACTTCGTTTAAACTTTCTTGTTTGAATCTGTCTTATACATAATAAGTTTCAATAATAAAGCTGTAGTTGAAAATATTTTTCAGTAGGTACGATTTAGTTTTCATCTAAAAACATTCACAAGATCCATTAATTTGCTAAGTAAAACCTAAATTGAAATATTTATCAATTAATTATGAAAAGAATTACCGATGTATGAATACGTTACAGATGTATTAGGAATCGATCGTATGAACTATGTTAATTATTCCAGCGCGACAAAGGAGCCGCTACCGGCTTTGAAGTTTCACATTATTAATGTCCCCGTACTAAGTGAACGAGAACTTGACTGCGCTCATAATGGCTTTCAAGACGTGTATCTTCTCGATAATCGACTTAATGCGAGAGAATGTTATTGGATTCTAAATCAAGCAGATTCTACTTAATGTGGAAAATACATTTGTGGCATTAATGCAAAGAAAATTGAAAATTGAAACGCAAATGAGAATAGTTCCAGCAGAACCTGCGTTACGCGCAAATGTCTGGTATTTACCTCAGTCTGTGTCACCGAAGTTTTGCAATTTGTACCTAAATTACAAAATTAAAACTTTATTCGGTTCGACCAACTTATGGCTGGATACGCATTATTTGAAAAATCTCTAGACTACACGTCAATGAATTCGAACAGCTAGGTCCTAGGTACGTTAATTTCAAAGTTATACCCACCGCACAAGTTTCAAGTAACCGGGTGCGATGAGCAAGGTCAACAACTTTTAATTATACTTTTACTAATGAAAGTTAGCGTAAGGAGACTTTACTTCAAACTCTTTCCACTAAAACATTCATTTACTAATTAGTGGAGCGGGCGCTGGATAAAAACGCCCGTTGCCTGCCGGACATAAATTGTTTTACAGATGAAACTGTGTATCTCGTTCTGACTCAAGTTTCCAGAAGAAATGTTAGTGTTTTTAAATTCCACCAGGGAGCAGCCATACTTCTAAGTTTTGCAAGAAAATAATATTTTTACAAAAAGTACCCAGTGTTTTCTTCTTGTTATTTTCCCTGAGTACTATTTGATTCCCAGTGACGTATGTTGTGTCGGTTTGCTATGTACTTGAGCAATATACGTAATTGTTCCCTTTTATTTGGTTCAAGATACAGTATGTACCACCGTAAATTAGGGTCCACACAGTGTCATTATGCACGGGATCTCGAGAATGGATGGTAATGCCACACCATGGCCCAGTTCTCGTTTAGAAGGCTGGCAATGGCGACACTCGACGGCAACAACGCGCCCCCCGGGGCATGTTTGACAAATAGAGATCTCGTGCACCGAATTTGGCTTGAAAAAAATTGTCGCGGAACGAGCTCACGAAACCTATATCTACAACCAGATGACATTGACCTCCCCCGCCCCCCCGCGCGCGTATCACAGTCAGGAGAGACGGGCCGGGGAACGCGCGCTGACAGCTCACGGAGTCCTGGCTGTGATACGTAGACTGCAATAAAGTAAATTGCGAGCATTTGCTATACGTATTTGGTACAACGAGGATCTTTATGGCGTCGATAATGTTATGGGCAGGTAATGCTCTGTCCCGATGTACAAATGGACGTTTCATTGTTTTACGATCGTCTTTGTTTCCTCGATAAATTACGTGTTTACAGCGGACATACTCGTATAACGTCGTAGCGTGTGATTAGTCGGTACCTAATGTAGAGATAAACATTTGTGATTTAAGTTTGTTCAACTTTTAAATGATAAACAATATGAAGGCAACAAGTTAACAAACATTACAAAGTTTCCAAAGACAAAGTTTCAATTGGGAACGTTTCCTCCTCCAGTAGGTAGTGAGGTGTGGTGGCCATCCATCTTGCAGCCACCACCAGGTACCTATCTATTACTACTGCTAATTAATTGATCTATTTACTTTGTTTTACTAAATCGTAGTACGAGGAAGATCCGAGTTTCTACCAATATAAGAAATGTGTGATACTCTGACCTAGTAATTAGTTAATAGGTAAAATGATTCAAGGAATGAGCCTGACAGGAAATACTATTGTTTACTATTTCATCCAAACTTCTTGTACAAATGACACATTTAGTTTACATAGGCACTTCAGATTATTATCACAGTATGTACGTACATATGTGTGAGTCGGTCAGTGAACCGCAGCGCAGTTCCGCCAGCCAACTAGCAGACACTCGTGTTCCTGAAGTTATCTTCTAAAAAGTTCTGGCACGAGTGTATCCAGTGCCAAATCACTGACTCATTTAATTATGTAACTGCACACGATCGCTGCAACGTTTATTTTTCACGTCAGACGTTCCACTTTTAGGAGAATAGAGATTTTTCTGAGCTTCTTTAGAGAAGGCTGATATAAAATTTTATCGCGTATTGATAGGTGCTGGCGGAACGATGTCGTGAGCCGAACAAAGCGCAGGTAGGAAAGTTGGAGTTTGTGTACACCGACTCACCGAGTGAGGCCAATCGAGCTTTATTTTAGTTTGCTCTTCTGGGATAAGCTGTGTGTATACTCCACGGTGCACGATAGCGGCGCCGCGGGGGACTGAATACAGATGAATTTAATATAACTTGTCTAACCGAGCCGTACATTTATGTACTGCTGGCATTTTTCACGCAATCCCCCGTGACCCAGTGATGGTGATCTCGACTCGATATAAATGAAACACTACATTTCTTATAAATAGCTTTGCTAGAGATGTTTATTTAGTTATTATGGAACATTTCCACCTCAGTTACGTTATGTTTACGTTCTTGCGGTATTTATAGAGTATTGCTGGTACACTTGCACTCATTAAATTATACAAATATCTAAACAGGTGATCATAAACAAATATAGCGATCAGCACTGAGATCTCTTAATCTCGATATTGCAAACATTTGCTGTTAAGTACTGAGTTAACTAAGTATGTAGCACCAAGGAATGTCATCAATTAGCCCTAGTGAGCGTCAAGTTGCTCACAGCCAGGCTACGGTTACTGCCCACACACTGTAGTGCGTACAGTGTAAACACAAGACACAGGGCACTGCTTACGCTCAGTTATCATGAGTTATGGCGTGAAGGTTTTATTTTGTTCTTACGGCTATGAGTATTGCTGGTAATACACTTGTACTCATTAAATTATACAAATATCTAAACAGGTGATCATGAACGAGAATGGCAATCAGTACTGAGATCTCTTTTGCTTTGCTGTTTAACGTTTTATATTCGTATTTAATTGGAACGTTTCAGTTGTTTTTGCTTTGAAATATTGTATCACGTCATGTATTTGTTAAAAAAAATAGATACAAAGAAAACTTCACGGAATTAATGTTATTAAACATAATATTTATTTAACTCAAAAATACAAAAAACGTACATACATTACGCCTTTTTATTCCCGGAAGGTTTAGGTAGGAGTGGATATAAGTTTATATTAAAAAAAAAGACATACATTTATACAAAAAAGTGTTAGAAACATATAAAATAAGTTGAAGAGAAATATTTCTTTTCAAATTAAACAATTTATACAATGTAACATCTACTATTTACCAGTAGTATGAGTCCTATGTATACGTTACAGTGGATAAAGCTGCAATCCGGTACAATTCTATTTTCTGTAGGAATTTATTAAAAATCTGACTTGTTACTTAAAATATATATATTAAAAATATCAATTTATGGTTACAGGATCCCCTCGAGCCAGTGATGTGAGTACCAGGAGCGCAGAATGAGGATGAAGGTGAAATGAGCGGGCAGGCGGGGCTGTAGCGGGCTGTACCGGCGACCATGAGGCCAACATGAGCGCCCGCGTTACCATGACGACCAAGATGTTACTCTCGCTGCTGCTGCACTGCTTCTGTGTTGCCACTACCGCGTCAATACCTAGTGGAGGTAAGTCTTTATACATGTCAATTTATTATGAGTTTTTTATGAGTAAGTCGGAAATTACTTAATAGAAAAATCACGACTCTTATAGATTCGTGTATATGAATCATTTTAAGTATGATATTATAATGTGTCAACAAAATTGTCTTTTTGAGCAACATTTTATTTTATCATTTAAAATATAATTCATTAAATGTATTTAATTTCATTTATATTTCGGGACAAAGCAACAACGTGATAACTTTGAGCCCTCGTGCAATAAATATTAAAAAGTTATCAAAGTTTTGAACAGAAATAGCTGCAACTTGAGCAGATAAAGAAACTAGCGATATTCGCTGAGAATTTCACTAAAATATTCCCTTAAACCCGGCCATAACTTATTCCATTCGGGAAATAAAACAAAGACCCCACTATCCAGAATGGAAATATCTCAAAAAACACGTTCTATTGCGCGTTCTGAATGAGATGGAAAAAAGTGGATTCGTACTGGAGCAGAGGTTTAACATAAAATGCTAGTAAACGCGACCATGTTACTGTCTAGCACCTCCGTGTAGAGGGGGGGGGGGAGGCGAGAGTTCGCGGGTTATACTGCACTTATGTATGAAATAACAATATCTCTACTTTGAGTATCTTCACACAAAGTTAATATAGAAGCACTGAAATATATTTTTATTTACTTCGGAAAGTTTTAAAACTTCATTCTGCGTAATCTGCAACGTTTTTACCGTGTTTTTAATATTAGAAATATTTATTTTTAAGTAAAATACAAAAAAATTAAACATTACCTGAAGAAAAAATACCATCGAGAAAATAAATAAAAAAATAGTTAGAATTGGAAGTACCGTATCGAAATAGAAAGAAGTTACGTTTCGTGGAATGTTTGAATGACATTGGTAACAAATCATGTGCGATACATATCAATCATAGATGATGAGCAAGACGAGCAAAAAATATTCCTTGACAGGGAGCAATATCAATCGGAGCGGATCAATCCCGACATTGGAGTGTCCCGCGGAATCTCGCACGAGTGAGTGAGTACGAGCTAGATACCGTTCGTTCTTCATTCGGCGCCAATCGAATGGAATGAATCGTGTAAAACCTGTTCACAGTGATTTTTTATTGAGAATATGGTAAGTACGCGGAGTACAGCGATTTCGGGTTGCAGAAAACATTTTTTATTGAGAACTGCGGAATTGGAAACAAAGGAAATAAAATGTGTGTCTGTGTGTGTGCAGCGATACAAAACGAACGCTTTTATTGTCACGCGATGCCCGTACACTACGGTTATGGACTCCCAACATTTATCTGCGAGTAAAAATTTTTAATTAATGTTCGGATCACAATATTGAATTTTACTTACATTTTTTCAATGAATCCTTCATACGTAAAATAATAAAAAGCAATCGTAATCCGAAACGAGTTAAAATGAACCGATATTAAATTTGTTGCTGATTCTAGGTATTATATGAGTTGCAACCAAACAGAATATTTTTCAAATTACGTCGGCGCTGTGTTCCGAGAAAGGCAGCAGTACTTTCATGGAACAATAACGTAACATTTCAGTGAAGGTAACGCGATATTTTACACGCGCGCAGATTAGAACCAGCGAAATAAAATACTTAACGGAATTAGAATAATAAGGAAAAGTCGCGCATACATCCGCAGCCGGGACCAGGATATCAGATTCGAGTAAATCGTGAACAATGTTTGTTTCTGCGTACAATGTACGTAACCGTACTACATATATGTACATATGTATATTTGTACGTATTCAGTTGTAACACGTTACAAAATTATTAAACCGTAACAACATTATCATTCATTAGATACCAATTACATTTACTTAAGTATAGAGGACCGGTGTAGTTATCGTATTACAACTCCACACGCAAGGTTTTTGAGAACAATTTCACCACATATTATTACATTATTTAAGTGTTACTATGAAACTTACCAAATGTTTCATTTGAAAAATGTAGTTTTAAAATTCTATCGCCAGTTATGCGCGATTCCGTACATTCCCAGAGGAACAAAATAACCGCGTAGTTGAATATTTTTACGAGCAACATTGTACGAGAGTTTTAAGTATATTTCTAGAATGTTCCTAAGTTGAGTACTCAAGTAAAGCGAATGTTATTTCGACTTAACAACTTGGAGAGATTCCACGCAGATAATCACGTTACTGCTATCTGTGTAAGTGTCAGCCAAGATTGCTCGGGTTAAATCTGTACACTCTAGTTCATGAGACACAATGGATATGTTCATTGTACAATTATTAAATTACACAGCGCATGATAATATTTGCGTACTATGTTTCTTCATTTCACAATTGAAACTATATTTTCCTAATACACAATGAAATCAAATAATAATAGAAATATTAAAATTGATCTAAAAAAATGGTACAAATATAAAAGTATTTTCTTAAGGCAATGAAATGGACGATTGAGCGAATACTAGAGTCGTTGCGGGCCGCAGAACACACGCGGGTAACTTATGAATATCTGTGTAACAAAACGTAAAGAAAATTTTATCAACATTAGCTTTTTTATTTCAAAATTATTTAGCCAAATGAAGTAAAGAAATATAATCCTAGCTTGATATTTAATAAGGATACTGGAGTGATTAATGTGTACTTACAAATACCAGGTCACTAAGCCACGTCAAACCCGTCAATAGAACTTTCTCTTAAGTCTGAAAAATACTATGCTGAAAACCGCATCAAAATCGATTCAGCCAACCACGAGATGATTGCGTTAAAACATACATACAGGTTAAACAGAGAACCTCCACTTTTTAAAAGTCGGTTAAAAATGTGAAATGTTTGTTAGTGTGTCACATGTGCGAGAATGAATACACACAGCTCCAGCAACACAGACTACAAACCATGGCGACTTCAATAAAGACTTGTATTCGAACCCAGTCACGAACTCCCAGACACAGCTATGAATAAAAATTGCGAAATCGTTATGATATTAAAAAACTTGATTGAAAATGGATTAGCCTTCCTCAATATGCTAGAACAACTTCACTTTGATACGAAACAATTAAGTTAGAGCAAAGTCTTTGTTTAAAAAAAAAATCTTAATTCAGGGCCGCGATACTGTAGCGCTGTAACTGAATAAACTGTTGAGAATATACAAACGTTCAGCTGAGAGTTTTTAGTATTCATTTACGTCGTAAATCGTCGTCGGGGAAAAAACACAAGATAATATCGTTGAAGTGAGCTGCTTAGAGGAGGGTCAGTTTGAGATCAAAGAGTGTCCTGTACACGTCGGAACCTTTGAGTCCATCTCGCGACCACCCCCCCCCCCGCGCCGCGCCCGCGCCCCGCACCCCGCGCCCCGTGTGTGCAGTCTATTTATAAAATACTCAGTGAAGGGATTTAAGGAAATTGTTTTCCTTAAATCATTGGATTCTTTTCGGGAAAATAGAAAACGTTTCCGAATTAATTTGTTAAGTACTTTCTGCTGTAATGGGATTCAAACGAGGAAAATAAAGATTGAGATACCTGTACCTGTGTACCTACACTGGACTAGCACGTGCAAACAATTACAACTGAACAATTAATATATACACAGACAGATTGTGTTCACCACATTAGTTTGATCCATAACCAGTGGAGAGCATCGATTAACATTGCTCGATGATTTTACAATCACAGTACTCGACCAACAAATCTCGTTATGTAACTGAAACATTGATCAATTAACTTTAAATATTTTAATTAACTCTTCAATGTTACGAATTAATGAAACGAATAATTTGGAAACGAAATTACACACGCGAATGAAAAGGTTTCTATCAACAAGCAAAAGGTGAAAAATAATTAACAAATTAATGTTTCACAGTTGAATTCAATTCATATTAAAGTGTTTTCACTTTAATTATCGAATGGCGTTCTTTGAAAGTCAAACAGTCTGCGAAAGTTAATAAGAACTCGAAATATCAGCGGGTCAATGACCTGCTTGACGACAATGACTCCGGCGGTTATAAATTGATAAACACCACGAGATTAATTTAATCTGCTTACAACTTTAGCTAGAAATCTGATGAAAAACTTACATTATTACTCTCAGTTATGCCGTTTTTAAATTCAAACTTCTTTGAAATTTTACAAGTTTAATACTTTATTCAATTTACATTAAATCTTGCTGGCAATGTCTACTCGCAAATTTCAATTCGAATCAAATCTTCATCGCGCACCTTTATTTTATTGTAATCCCGCCCGGTGTTGTCCGTGTGATATTCTCTAACTTTTCACTCAAAACTTAATCGTTAAATTCAAAAGAAGCAAGTACAATATTTAGTTTATAAACAGACTAGCTTCTGCCAGCGGTTTTGCCCGCATGCCCTTGGAATAAAAATCTGATGTGTTATTTTAGACCATAATCTTTTCTTATTCCAAATTTCATCCCGATTCCTTCAGTAGTTTTTGCGTGAAAGAGTAAAAAACATCCATACTCACAAACTTTCACATTTAAGACATTAGTAGGATTTTCTCACATTACTTTACTAATGAAAGTATCCAACAATGACGTATAAAGAAGTACAAGTGAGTTAGAATACAATGAACACGTCGAAGGGAAGTGTTGGCGTAGTTCACGCCGCGGCCGGTACACGGTAACATAGGTCCGTGCCACGCTCCATTAGCCCCGTGTGGGCTGTCTTTGTCCTGTATCGAGCCTCCTCCTATTGTCTAGTCGAAATTATCTCATGTTCAGGAGAATGTCTCACAAGTAACTATAACCTGTTCATATTGGTCTAGGTTTTGTGAACGAACATAGGTTGAGTAGTAAATAAACATTATATCGTAATATTTTTATAGTATATTGGAGTTATTATTAACATTTTACACTCATATACATGTTATACGATACGATCTATATTCAAAACGTATCTGTATAAAAACTTTTATTTTAAGTTTATTGAAATCTTAATCAGAATCTATGATTCCTATATTACTCATATAGGAAAACTTTGACGAAACTTCCGGGTCCCTGTATACCTATGTATGTCGGTGGTCGGGAACAACCAGATTCTGTCTAAAAATATAACCTCTCCCATCACCAGCAGCGGCAGGTTAATTCAATTGTACGTTAACATGTCTTAATATACAGAAAGCCAACCACACGATATTTTACGTTTTTTAACGTGCGACTAAATACTATAGCTACACGCAATAATATGGCATACTCAAAAATAATTTCATTTCCTAGAAGCCTGTAATGTGGTTATATAAGTATTTAATTTGTCCCAATACAGAATTTTCTCTTTCCTACTGTATCGTTATTGGTGCATTTACTTACATGTACGAGTATTAGTTTCCCGGTATTTGTTAGTACACAAACAAGTGGTACAAAATGAGCCTTCTCGACATGCCTGGCCGGCCGGTGGCATGCCTAGTACCTTAATTAACAGAATCGAGAGCTAACTACTCTGTTCTCACATTTAGTGAGCATTGGATACATTAGCCCCCCGCAGCCAGACATGCCTTCTGAGCTAAGTGCTCTTACAAGGCGATCGTGTAACTAGCGCGGTGTTTCATTTCCTTGTCTGTATGTACGTCATGAAGTCGTGACAATTATACTGTGCCTGTACTAGGTACATATATTTATGGAAGTAAATGTACCATGAGTTATAACAAACAAAAAAGAAATGTTGTCTCGTTCTTGATACTGGAATATTTGTAGGATTTCAGTTTACCACAACAATAGTTTTTAGTTTCCTGTAGTCTTAGGCTAGGTAGAATCTAAGGTTCTTCCCAACGACAATAAATTCCAGTTAAGTGTTAATTAACCAACTCGTTAGGAGAATTATAAAACCGAGAATGTTCCCATTATCCAGTAAATATAATAAATACAGGCATTCGAGAGCACTCGGTTCATGTGTGGTTTGTACGGGCCCGGGGTTTTTGTTCGTCTCGTCTGCCATTTGTTGCATGACGCAAAAACTACCAAATGGATTTTGATGAGGCTTTCATTGCTCCGAAGCGGAAGCCGCACTCCAAAAATTGAGGCATTGCATTAAAATAGTTTGCCTGAGCGTCCGAATAAAAATTCAAGAGCAACAGTCGACGAAATAAAGTGCTGTCTACTAAATAAAATACTCTCTCACTGAGGACACGACGTTCTGTAAAATGTTAGCGCACTTTACAATCTCCGCATATTTTATCACAAATAACTTTCTCGGTGCCATCTCGCGAACGGAAAAAATATGTTCTTTTTATTTTGAAAAAATATACACAGCGCGGACGATGAGAATATTGAAACTGTTAATTCTACGACTAGAGTACAGTGTAATATTGACAAAGCAAAAAAGATACTCGTTTACTCAGTCATTTGCAACAAATTAATTTAATAAATGAAATGAGCGCCATAGTACGAGTAGTATGGACGAACTAACTTATGTAATAATATACGGAGTTTTGGTACAACGAACACAGATGTGAATTATTTAATTGGTTTTTTGTAGACTGTACATTAATATAGTACAGTTTAATCAAAATGCCAGATTGTGTTTCAAAAAAGAAATCATAGAACAGGCTACAGATTCGTGAGTACCCACAGCAGTGTTCTTGATGGCAAGGTATTTGGATGGTTACTTATTTCCAAACTATTAACTCCGAGTTACATCTCCCGAAGGTACGCGAAGGCTGGTGGGAATCACGTCGTGGAATAAGTCGTCGGCTGGCAATAGTGGCTGAGTAATGACATGTTCTGGGGCCATCGCTCCGAACGAGTTAATAGGCCGTAACCTTCAGTTGTGCTCCCCGCGTGTTGCGCTGAATGCTAACTAACCTCTAAACTGATTATACAGCAAGACGCGCACAACCACTGTTTTCCTCGCGATGACTCGACAAATATTGTTCATACATTGTAACAATGTTCGTAGATTTGTTCAATTATTGAGCCAGAATTTGGGTCTAATAATTATTATGGAGAATTGGTTAATATTGAGTTTGTTAATTCCAGGAACTCACTAAAATAAGCATTTTTTATAAAAAAACAATAACCATAATATTAGATGATTATGTAAGTTTTTATTCCTCACATAATACAAACTTTCTAGTAAACACAAAACTTAACTTTATCTCATGCATGAGTATCAAATGGTGATGTTTACATCCACAGGAAGGCTTCTACATCATCACTAAGACATTAGTGGTGCCAGCCAAAATAGGGATGTCACTTTACGTCCCCGTACCGACGTATTACAGGTTTCGACAAAAACACGTAAAATTATGCGCATACACGGGGGCCGCAATATTTGGCACAACACTATACTCCCGGAGATGGAGCGCGATATTTGCCAAAACGTTATTTAATATGTAAACACGCCGAACGTTTGCACACATAAACAGATTTCTATTGTTTACCTTGCCTACTGTGTGCTTACATAGATGGGAATTTAAACTATTTTGTTATGTTCGCGGAACGCCCGTTTTAATGTGAACCCAGCGCCGTCCGTGTCAGTGGCTCCTGCTAATACTAGCGTAATGATTTCTGATTGATTGAGAGCAAACAATTACTGTGCCTAATGTATCGGAAATAATTATAATTCACTGCAATGTGAACCAGCATTAGGTGCGGTGACTGACTGAACTACATTAACAGGGCGACGTAAACAACATTTCGGTACTATGTCTCCAAATATGTTTTTTATTACAATAAGCCCCGTTTTATGTTCTATACAAGTACTTAAGTAGGTTTTATGTAAATAACATGTATTAAAAACAGATAAGTGGATCTGTAACGTAATAAGTCGTTCTCGTCTGAAGCACTAAGAGCTCAATTTAATGACATGTATCTCGACATGCGTCACATTATGTACGAGCCGGGAGGTGAACATAAATAACGGTGTAGGCACTGGGGCGGCGGTTCCATTATATTTTAGAGCGACTTTAATAAAAACACAAAATAAGCGTGTAAACAAATAGGTACATATCTCATAACAGCGCCTGATCCCTAATAAAAATTAGCCGGTCTCCGCGCCTAGCCTGTTAAAACAAAGGATTTTTTTCATTTGTTTTTTGTCTGAGAACAGTCGGCCAGAGGTCGGCCGGGCCTGCGTCCATTAGGACACTCTTTAAACAAATAGAAATAGAAATGTTCAGCAAATAGAAGTGAGCGATTAAGATGGAAACGTTTCAAAATGGAGTAGACGTTAGTTGTCGCTACGATACTTGTATTTATTTCTTTAATTGTTTGTTGCGGTGCGAGCTATGTATTATATATCTACATTTATTATAACTCGGTTGCTAACATAATCCTCGATTGAATATAGTTTGGCGTATTTATACATATTCGTGTGCCGAGCTGTCACCGCTGTGTGCGGTCTGTTGGGCATTTCTGGAGCAAGACATGTGAGTGTTTCCTGGCGGGGCGGCGTGTGGCGCGGCGTGTGGCCCGGCGTGTGGCGCGGCGTGTGGCGCGCACTGCTGACCTCGATCGTATACAGTAGCGAATGTATGCCCACATCATGTCTTGTGGGAGTGGTTGGGGATGTTCTCGAAGAAAGCCATAAGAACACAATAAAATAAATAACTATTTAAGTAGTTTATTAATTCATTATTTGCTCAATAAATGACATCGTGTCGTGTGTATTGAATTCACTAATCACCAATAAAATTGTAACGCTGTGTACAATTAAAATTGTTAAGCCTCGACTTTGTGATCTATTTTTGACGTTAAAAACGTTATGTTGTTTTTATTTTGTTTTTGTATTTATGAGGCAAGTACCTTTTTAAAACACATACTCGTGTGCAAATAATGTAATGTATAATGAGTACAGCATCTCATCATCATTAAACATGGTTTATGGCAGTCATTTACCATGTCCTGCCCGTGGACCTGCAGGCTGCTCGCTGGGAACCTTCGTAATCATCGCCTTGTTTAATAATTTATTTTCCATTACCGCGCCTGCTAAGTACCCAGAGGTTGCTCAGTGGGTGGCTGACTTACATTTAGCGTTGCAAAAAATTCAACAGATTTCAAAAACTCGTTTCCTACCTGTTTGTATATATATGTATGTATGGGGAAAATGAAAACGTTGGTCATATAAATAAAACGTACAACATCAAGGGTCTGTGTTTAAAAATAAAAGTTCATTTGAATGTGCCGTAGGTAATTTTATTTACATCAAAATATCTCCGGAACATTAAAATTGAGATCGAAGATTGCTGTAAGACAACACTGTCAACACTAGATTTAATTTCCGATGTTCTTTGAGTAAATAAATAATTTCCTTTCAATTCAAACGACACGGCGCGGAGTTTTCCTCGATCGGGCGATATATTATATTGTTGTGTAAGGTTTACGTTCGCATTGCTCGGTCGCTTATATTATTACTGTTGGTAATGCGACGCAAAGTCTGGCTTAGAGGATGACACCCTGTCCACGCGACACCGCTCGAGAAATCCTCGTGTATTTCATGCAACAAGCGCTTATTCAGCTAACTTTGTAAAATAAATTCCTTGCGGAAAATAGTTTTGCAAATACACGTTTAAGTGAAAGCATGACTTGTTGAGTTCCGGCTTTAATTTCACTTTATGTGAGAACGTTTGGAACGCAATATTTCAGGAATGTATGTATTTGTCGCACTTACTGCAGCGCCACAAATATTGCTTCTGTGAATTATCGCTCTCAAGCACTTTGGACATTCGTAAATCATACAAATGTAAAGGGTAAATGACAGAATAAAGTTATAATAATGCGTCAATATTTATCATTTACAATAATTGTTAAGTAAAACAGACTAACTGCCGCACTCAGAGACATTTAATGGTTACTTAAATTAATCCTTGTTAACGATTTTGTTCCAAAAATAATTGCTAAGGACTTAGTTACGTAACTATTAAATGACTCTAAGTACGGCGGTTACAATATTATAAAACTAACTAAAATAATGTTTCTTTATCTCAATGATTGTCACTCTCAAAAATAAATAAAATAAATATAAAATGTAATATCGTGTAATATTAGATCTCTCCTGCGAAGCGTCATTATATCGTGCCGAGCAATAAAAGAACCCATGTACGTACATAATGTGTCTAACAAGCTCGCCTTTGAACTTTGTATTTGTAAAAAGTCAATAATGTAAAAATTATCAAGTCGTTAAGCACAAGAGCACTAGAGGACACAACACGCTCGTAACCAATTGAATCGAGCAGAAGTTTCAATAGTGTGTGGACTATAGATAGAAATTCAATATGGAGATAATCACTCATTAGAATAAATTTACTTCTAGATTGGTTTATGTCTAGCAAAGTACAGAAGTGAGGTGACGATGATGAATATTGACTTTCACGTACGAGTATATCTACTGTAGTAAAGGAAATAGATATGTTATGTCAAATGTGAACATTGTTCAAACTCGACTCATGTGTCCAAAGCCGACCGCGATGATATCGTAGGGCAGTGTGCTACGCTACACCTTCTGCGCTGAATGTTGCACAGTAAGGAGGCTGGATCCACGAGCGCCGGCCTGCTAAAGCAATTTAATAAAAAGCCCGGGCGGGAACCTGGCGTATCTCGTCAGTTACCGGCTTTACATCGCTACAACCTATTACGCTGAAATCATGCAAACTTCTCCATATGGAAATTGTTTACGAAGTGCTAACAATTGTTAAAACATTTTTATTAAAAATTCTTATTTTCATGATAAGTACGCTACATTACATGTAACGTATTGTCTGAGAAAATATTTTTGTAATGTTATGCTTGTTAGCAGTTTGAAATTTGTTACTGGCGGCTTGGTTACATGAATATTAAATTATTGAAAAATAAACGCGAAGCCTCGTCGATAGCTAAGCCCACGCTGAAAGATATTATAATGAATGTCTACAAGTCGTAACTCATGAAAATGAAATCAGTCAACGTGTTGTCTCTCCGTAGTACTGCGGTTGTGTCATTACAAATTTCCAGTGTAACTAAGCCATGTTTTAGTATTCAGTGCTAATATCGGAGATGACAAGACAATGTAGCGGCAGCCGCGGCCCCGCCAGCCAAACAAGCCCCGCGCAATATAACTTCATTTGATGTGGAGCGGAACATGTCCTCACAAATACCACTTACACGGATTTATTTAGTGCACACATAAATACAGGCCGCTGGCAATTGAAAGTAACTGTACGCCACGCCCCCTGTCGGATAACTTTAACATAAGATCCTTTGTCGCGATTTCCGACGACTGAATGATGGCGATGGGGGAAATGGGGGGATAAACTAATGAGGATAATGTTTGGGATAGGGAAATCGGGGTATAACCGGTTTTGAATGGTATTAGGGACGTAATTTATGGGATTCGATTTCAAGGCCACGGCGACATTAATGTGTCACTTGATACGGGAAATGGGAAACGTATACGTTCGAGAGTAGCTTTTTAAACGTTTGTGATATTAAATTGGGAGATGGAAAATTAAAAGTCAATATTATTATTTTATCTGATTCATTTTCATGAACAATCGTAATGTTGTCTCACTAAGCTCGATCAGTGCGCAGCGTCACTATCACGGATGTGTGGCTCGGTGCGCAATCTGAAACAAAACAACAAATTGATTAACCAACAAACGAGCACTATTTTATGATGGAACTAACAACGAAACAGTATATTACAGTAATCCCTGTTATTAATTAAACCATAGCTCGCACCAATTAGTAATGTAAATGCATTAGTGAATAAAACTAATTGTAGCACTCTGTACATTGTGATTCCATTCTAGCGTTGAAGTGTGGGGACCAATTATGGGGTCGCGCGATAAATTACCGGCGTATGATGCTACGTTATTTGATTAAAGTGCGACTTGTGCCAAGTGCTATAAACGAGTTAAATGGTGCAATTATGCGCTCTTAAGCTATGGCATAACGCGATAATGTATTTTGTAGGACGCTGCCAGTTTCAAAGCTATTTTATTGTAATAAGTGTTATGTACCAGTGTCCAATGTAAGCTCCATCTAATTCAATAAAATGCAATATGATCTTAAGCAGCTTCTCACTTAAAATAAGCAAAATGAAAATAAAATTAACCTCAAACCTACAATCTTCAACGAAGATATCGGATGTCAATTTTCGTCAAAGTAAATGTTAAGTGCAGTCAAGTCACGGCGCCGAGGTACCATAGAGCAATCGTGCGACTTCGGCTAACTTCGGCAAACTTCGGCTGTAGTGAAAACACACCCTTTTTAACCAGCCAACAAGTTAGGGGAGGTAATTCTTCACTTAGTGTCGGGCTGTGTTACTGGGAGGAAGTTTTCTGCATGATTGAGTTAAATTTCGCAAGTTTCGTGTAGTTTGTAAAATATTTATGCAAGGCGTTGATGTCTGATGGCGGCGGGAAATTTTACGAGCCAACCGAGTGTTGTGGAACAACGTTCAAATTAAATGGAAAATGTAGAAGTAACTACTTAATAGCTTGTTAAGCTAGAAATAAATTCTACACTATAGTTGGATACATAATTGGTCTAGAATTTCCAAGAAACACTAAGTTGTACTGAAGTTACTGTATACTCGTAGTTTAACATAGCACAGGAAATAAACTGTAATAGTATTTTTACCACAAACAATATTATAAAGTATTACGAATGACTAAACTAACACGCACACGGTTTTTTATAATTAAATGTAAACATGGGTACTTGTAGTTAAATAATACTCGTCTAGTCGTGTTTACCTACTAATTGACTGTATTTTCACACTCTGTATAGAGAAATATTTAGGAACATAAAACGTGCCGAATAAAGCCACTAAAAATAAAAATTATGAGCGCTTAATTCATACAACTCTCCCCTGCACAGTATTCATTCAAATTGTACCGCGAATAAGGAAAAAATTACAAAACACCACCTCTACATACTTCACGTGCTAATTTAGTACAGTTTTTGTGCCAAACCACTGGGTTTTGTCGTAATTAAACCGATGTCGTTTTGCTTTTATTTTGGCGAAATTAACGCGAGGAATTTCCGCCGGGAGCCCGCGACTATATTTTAGAGTTGTTATTTAAAGAAAAAATAGATACTGCACGAAACGTACGTTGTATCGTATTTGTTTCATTCATGTTTATTTTGTACAAAGTAAATCTCACAAAGTATTAAATTCCAACAATCATGTTTTCGTATAAAATAAATACGAAAACTTTGTGGCGAAATAATATGGCGGTGCGTTTGTTATTTTGCTTATATTTTGTTGTTAGTCGTGATCAGTTTGTCGATGCGTGATATCTAAACATAAAGATAGAACATAACAACAACCACGGAAAATATTTGTTGTAAAGTGTACCTAATTGTATAATACATAGAACATTCTATCGCGGAGCACGTGCCGCTTCCCATCGAACGCACTACACATCATTATTATGACCGCATTAACAGACACCCACTAAACACTACAAGGGGTGCCCAATAGACCATGTACTCCCCCACAATCCTCCTCTTGGTCAATAAATCCCCAGTTATGGGCGTCGAAATAATTAGAGGGTTCATTAGGGAGCTGTACTGAGTCGCATTATCTCATGTGGATGTAGGTCAACAGCTGATCGAGTGGAGTCACCTTGCCACGGCTTACTCCGTCAGACGCGACGCCAAACAAATGGCAAGGGTTTTATAAACAAATTATAAAATGTCCCCCACATATCTATACGTTGTTTTTACAGGCTAATAGACAATAATTGCTCGTAGTTGGGTTTAAAAAAATAAGTGAACTACATTTTTCCATTGGGTTGACCCATAAAAACAAGTCCCATATAAACTTTGCGCATTTCTATTATTTCTCCCAATATCGAAATGTATTCATAACGAATATTTTTCTATATTAGGATAATATAGGAATGTAATTTCCATTGTTGTATTCGCGCACATAAAGCAGGGCGCGCCCCTCGGGGCCGTCACGTCATTACAATTCAATTAACTGTTGGCAAATAATTACGCTACTTAGACGGCCATTAATGAAACAATTAATACGAAAAGGGACAAAGCGAAGTACAAGTTGGCAGAAATTAAATATTACAGATAATCCGATAAGATAGCGAAGTGTTAATTTCAATAAAAATAACAGTTAGAGTCGTTACGATTCACATTAACGGTTATGGTGAGCAGTTATAGTAACTATAACGCAATAACCGCGTTATTCGCACCATCAGGCAGTTAAAAGTGGTATAAATTGTATGTCGCCGGCCGACGCCAATTATTATCAAAAACAGAACGACAATTATAACGTTTCGATGTATTTAACGATTTAATCAATGGCCGGCACAAAGTCACACGTTCCCCTTTGTTTATATGCACACGTTGGTGGGTCTGTGCAGTTGTGTGTGTGTTTATTGTTGTAGGCTCCTGTACAATATATCTATTGGTATATTGAAACAATCAATATTTAACTTCTCTCAACTTACTGAATAAAAAGTAACAGTACAATATTCTTAAAACGGTGTACAACAAAAAATAACGATAGCCTTCTTTCTTCACCTAAATAAGTGTACAGCGAGTAATTACAAGCCCCAGCGGCCGTCCGTACAGCGGGTACCGGCGGGTACAGGCGGGTACAGGCGGGTATACCCGCAGCGGGTACACCTGGCAACATCCACTAATTATTATAATTGAATCGTTTCTATCCTTTATCTTTTACAATCTTTTTTACGGCGAGATGCTCGCGCTGAAAATTTTATAAGATTTTTATGTTGCCAGATTAAGTTGGACCGAGTTCAGGGTTGTTCTTTATGTTCTCAAGGAAACTGTTGTGAGGATTTCCTTTTAACCGTTGCGAAATTTTGTTTAGTTTTGTGTATAAGGCTTCCAAGAAACTATATTATAACAAATGGGCACTAAGTGCTTTGAAGTAGTTTAATAAGAAAAGGAATTAAGATACATTATTTTATATTTTAAAAGTAGTAAGACTTAGTACATTCATTTCACGGATTAAAAATTATATAATACAACTACTATGAAACGACGTATTTACATAGTGTACTGAACAAATCATCGATACAAACCACTTTCCGAAGTACAGATACAAGTGTGAGATTGATAATACGAGACCCAAAACTTTGTAACAGCCTACATTTGCGAGTACATCGCCGGAGCAAATTATTTGGACGATCAGAACAGTTCACAAAGTGTAGTAACTTGTATCAGCAGAGGGACAGTTTGTATGAACTCTTGTTTTAGTACTTTGCATGTACCAATCAAACTTGGATCGAGTTTACAATGGATATTCTTGGCTAACATGTTCTTAACTTATTCTTCTTGGAATAGTGGGACTTTGGTTTTAGATGATATCTTTTCCACTCGATACTATCTATGTACATCATTTAGTTCAGAACTTTTATTCGCTACTTAGTTGACATTACGTATTCCTATCAGTATCTTTTTTTTAAAGTAACTAATAAATAAAATCCATTATATTATAATAACAATCTCTTTGGTAACGTTGTATGAAATAAAATTTCGTATGTATGAGTACATAAACGTAGGAAAGATTCAGAACTTACAGTGGCCTGCTCATACATATTAATATGGAAAGACAGATAATTTATCATTTTACATAAATATTCATGAGCAATGGATTGTAACTGTCCAACAACTTAATGTATTGGTTATGATAAACATGTTCAGTTTCATTAAATATAAATACAATTAAAATATTTCATATGGAATTTTATGTGAGCATACATAAATAAAGTAAAAGAGTCAAACTCTTGGACGAATATTTGGTTCATAATTCTATCTTTGACCAATCTCAAGTTTCTATAAAGCATTTACAACTAAATCATCTATTTTATAACAATATAAGAACTCATTATCGAAAACTGTTGTCGTCATTATATTGGAAAACATTCAGAATGCAATAAAATGTAATTGAATAGCAATAAAAGTTGGAAACAAATGAAAATCAATTACTTAAAGGCACGGCATGAAAAATCAGAATGAATTTGCAACTATTTCTGCCGGTACTTACAGCAGCCCTCTCCAAAGCACTCAGACTGAGAGTCATCGAGTGTTGATTTCCTCTTTGTTTGTAACAACACAATTTATTTATTGTATCGATCTTTTTTCGGTACAATCCAATTGTGTTGGTACAAATAAAGGGCTAACCTGATCGAGGATGTTTGGATGTTTCTAGTTACTGATGAACAAAGTGATTTTGTTCAAACTGACGATTTACTTTGGGAGTTATATCACAATATCTGTATTATTTTAGTGATTTCAAATTGCCATAGAAGTTAAAAAAATGTGTCTGAAAATTTTGTTTACTATTACTTTTTAATAACCATTTGCTTATTTTTTTTCTTCATTTGGTAAATACAGAAGTTCGAATCACCAATTCTAAATGTACACGAGCCCATTCCCGAGGCGATCACAACAATGAATCCCTCTTTACGCATACATTTGGCCTAGCGCATGGCGTAGCACAGCTGCTACACGCTACGGCCTACGTCCGCTACGAGTGCTACGAGCGCTACGTCCGTAGAGGACGTGCAAACAGTCCGACAGTGATGTTAAACAAACTCAATTACAGCTGCGGCCACTAGTATCCGGCTTCAATTTTACTGCCGCGAGCCCCGTACCAACGTAAAGGTTTCATGATAAAATACTCATTTAAATTACCGACGTTGATTGCTGTAATTTTGAATGTTTTGTTTCTGTTATTAGAAATTTGTTATTAGAATTTGAACGTTTGATCTGTTGTGCTTGTTGATTTGAAGCAGTTATTGAAGTTATTTTTATTTCATTCAAGAAACAAGCCGACGTCTGACAATAGAAGTACCGCCAGTCGCTTCGCACTCCAGATATAATCCTTACAAAGTGCCCGAGCAATCAAAGTCTAGGCCAATTAGTGCCAGCACTTTTGTTGGTCTTAGGCAACAAAACCAATTCCACTTTTAACGAGAAATCTCTTCAGCAAACAACAATGGAGCAGTTCAAACTCAACATCTGTCAACTGACGCATGACATACCTACAAGGTCTCAGAACATAACTTTTGACAAAGTTCTACGACGGATTTTGAGCCTTATTATCTGATGACACAGGTTAGTTTTCGTATGGTATCCAAGTGTGAATGTGAGTAATTTGTATGCAGATCGGTACATGTCAACAGTGAGTTGGGACCGGATTCTGAAGGAGCCTTTTAGTGACGTTTAGTACTTGTGTAAATTTTATACCCTTCCGCGTTGATTGTCGCCGAATTAATGTATGTGGGTTTGTACGGCGCGCGCGAGGCCTCCGACTACATCTCTCGCTACAAGTGTTTACTTAGATCACTCACAATATATTATTGTACGCCTCACGTGGTAATTGGGTCGCTGTCACCGCGTTGTTGTGCTAAGACAACGTATTGATTCTTCCTAATTATTGTCAAATTAAAAATGTTGTAACTCACGTTTAGTTACGTTCACATAGAACTCAGTTTAGGCTTGTTTGTGTGTATGGAGGTGTGTTAGTGCTAACACAGGTGTTAGCAGCGCGGTGTGGTGCATGATACTAATTAAAACGTTAGAGCTCAGCTAAAGCTCCTTTCATTATAAACGCAGCCAGAATAACTAACCACTAATACTCATTTAAAAACGGTCGTTTAAACGTTAACTATAGAACAGAGATCGCAGTTAGAAACGCTTCTAGTTAAATTACGAGTAGCATTATTTCACTCGTTAGTTATTCCGTTACGTGTAAAATTTACTAGTGGACTCATTAAAAGTTGGCCTGGGTCCAAGGCCCCGATATTGTGTGGTCTGGCCTAAGCACATTTCAACTGGCTGTGTCCGAATCAATTCCCAAAATAGTTTTACACTAAGTTCATTTGTACCGCTTTCATGGTTTGTGTTCATTACAGCTTATTTACCGAAATCTTTAGCTGAAACACGGAAAATACATTAAAACGCTTCTAGAAAAAAATAAATTGTAATATAGTGTATAATATTTTGAAGCAAAAATATAACTTCCCAAACGTAACCTTGAAACAATGTTGATTTTGTGTGTGATTACATGCCTGACATACAGGACGCCATAATAACACCGTGGCTGACACACACATCGCCACTGCCGTCAATGTGTGTAACACATCCTGTATACTGTACACACGTGAGCTGTGAGTGTGTGTAAGTGTAGGAATTTTTAACATACATTTACATAATGTGTATTCAAAGTAGAGCCTTACCTGGCATAATTACTTATACATATGTATGCATATTAGAAGGATATTTGCAAAATGAGCGGAAGGTATTAAGGTGCCGGCAACGCCGCGCCTCACTTCTACATGCGGTTCTTTATTAGTTACTCGTAAATACCTATTGGAGCTTGTGTTCTGAGTAGCAGAGTTCACTATTGAACGCTCAGAACTTTAATAAAAGAAATACCTAATTCCTAGAATTAATCAAATTAAAATTGAATTTATGTTTCATTCAAAGAATTCAATAAGTACCTACACAGCTTGATTACAATATGAATGTATTTTAATGTATTACTCTTTCAACATGGACATTAACAAATCCTAAAGTACTATCAAAAAATGTTAAACAGCTAATATATTTATCTGAATTATTTAAGAAATCCTTACTAAACGTTGAAATTTCGTATGCCTTGATCGCCAGTGTGGTCGGTGTCCGACTAAGCGCACATGTGCACATTGGTGCACCCAAACAGCGTGCACAAATGAGCCGGGCTGTATGTGCACGCACACAATGCACAGCCTCGTGCACTCGATGCGGGCGGTGACAATCACGGCAATATTAGCAGCCGGCCGGTGCGCGGTGGGTTAACAACACCGATATTTTAACGCATGACGTCACTCGGCACGGTATGACCTGAATTAGCTCACTATATCACTACACGATAGCGGAATGTCCATTGTACTTGGAACATCAATCTTTTGTTAAAACCTTTTCAGGAATGGAAATTACCATCTATATTGAATACCACATAGTACGAGCAAAATGCGTAGTGTTATCATTTTTTTACTGATGCTACCTCAATCTCTATACAACGTATTGACCATGTATTAATGTAGTATATACAAGCAAGATTTACCGCCTATTAGAATAATATGCTAACCTTTCTTTGCCTGACTTAAATTTGTCTAACAGTACAGCCATTTGGCGTTCTATTGTCTCTGTCTATCTCACTGGGAGACAGGTGTGAAGAATAATTGTATGCAGAACAGAGCCGTAGCGTCTAAGACAGGCGAGCACTAACTGGACAAGACATACAGACGGACAGACAGACAGGTGTACATCTTGGTGTTAATCCGGAGCTGTGAGTCGAGTGATCAGAGCTATCGGCGTGAGTGTCACGCGGTGACGGCCGGCTTACTGCGGTGGTGGGCGAGTGACGTCCGTGTGTCTTCCTTAATATTATTATATACAGGAAATAAATTAATTTTGTCCAAAGACATTAGGAAATTGTGATAAATCATCCACTTATACGTAAGTTTTTGACTAAAAATCTACTTTTGAAAGTCTATACAATGCATTTTTCCGTAATACCATTATGAATGTTGCTTGTTTATATTTGGATATTCACTTCTACAATTTAATATTCATCCTGCACTTTATTGTTTAAATTAACTATTACTTTAACGTAAAACGATGCTTAATTAATATTTGGAAATTCTGTAATTAAAATAATTTTCTGTTAATCTGTTAAGACAAATCCGTAAAATGTCAAACGGAATCTCGTCAGAATGTAGTGAAATAAGCGACCAGACTTAACGCTAACAGGATTAGTAGCAGGACAGGGTACATTGGGACTATATGTATGTACGTATACGAGTACACCATGGGACGGAGATTCTTTGAGTGAAACTTTTGTAGTTGCAGGGAATCCTACACCGGCCTTTATTGGATGACGTTTACGACAAACTGACAGAATCCACTATATTCCAAGCGACGAACAATTTCGAACTTTGTTCAAACGACATAGGGTTGTTAATCGTACAGGGTTGGAAATGGAATACAAACTGATTTAAACAATAGTGCAAGTCAGGGATATGATGGCGTGTATTGGAAGTGACGGGATTTCGAGCGCGATGACACTGGAATGACGGCTGATTGTTTTGTTAGCGGCCGCTGGCAACGAGGCGCTCCCTTCTGTGACATCTGTAGTAACCTGATTTGTTGGATTTTATACGAGCGCGCTTTTATAGAAAACACTCGTTCATATTTTGCAGACGCCTGTAAATAGATTAACTAATTAGTCTACCAGATAAAATAATGTACTCTGAACACAAACTTATTTTTTGGCTCATTAAAATAGTAGTGTGGTCTGCGTAAATAAATAATTTTGCTTCTAAAATTAATTCGTGGCTATTTTAAAATATAGGACCAGTTGAAATAAAATGTACGTTAATAATGAAATTAGTTATTTTTCTAAGGGTTTCGGTGAAACGATAAACATTTATTGTTTTAATTGCCGTTTCTAGAAGCTAAGAGAACAAACGACTCGGAGAGAAATAAAAAAGGGGAAACGTTAAACTTAAGGGAACTTCGTCCTTTGATTAAACAGTATTCGGATGGAAGCCCAAATCGTTGCAGGAAATTGTATTTATTGGAGTTTTCAATTAAAATCGTCCATCATTAACTTTTAACGATTTTGTAAAAAGTAAATGATGAATAGTGTATGAAGAATGCATTACGAGACGAGTAGTAGCGGAGTGGGACAGACAATCAATTCGAAACTCCTCCATCCATTGACATCCATCAGAAACTATCGCGGACATTTCTATAGCGAACTAGTGGAAAAGCAACGCAAGTGGGGCGCGCACAAAGCGATGACGTCACGCCACAAAGCGCCAATGACTCCACAAAGGTGGCTCGATGACGCACCGCACAGACGTAGAGCACAGAGCACAGGTAGCTGCGCACAGATGCGACACAGATGCGACACCGGTGCGGCATTGATACAGCGCTGTATGGATGCGGCATGCTCGGCTGTGATTAGTGGGCACTGCTCTGAGTAATGCGGAGCGGTGATAACTTGTTCCTGATTTTCAGTTGTGCGGCCGCACCGCGCGTAATAAGACCAACGTGTTACGTCATTCTCTGTACTAGATCGTCTCTGAAATGTACATTTTTCATTATTTGAACTGAACTAACTAACCTTAACATGTCATTGTCATTTGAAACAAACATTTTCCTTATCTTTACCCGACTAAGTTGGAGCGACGCAATCATATTGAATGACAGCATTTTATACAGAGCAATTATCATCTCACTTCTACTATCTGGCAGTTGACCTCATACTGGTCAGATTGTTGAATCTCTGACAGCATCAAACAGAAGTAGGTTAAACATTGAATACAAATTGAAAATATGTATAACTTCCAAATTCCTTAGGTAATGTGATGCAGGTATAATACAGCTCTAAATCCCGAGGTGCACGTGTGTGGTGAATGCGTCACAACTGCTCAGCAGACGCGAACAAAGCCGCGCCGACTGCGCGCACTACAATAAGACGCTGTGCTCCGCAATCAGGTCACTCCCATTCATTCTACGAAACTGGAATTAGCTGAATTTTGTTTCTGCTAAAATCGTTTTAATTACTACTTTACGTAATAGTGATTAAAGTTGATATTACTGCATTTTTTTTCTTAGGTAAAGATATATAGAGTCACAGAAAACCAACTCAGATTTAGTCGTAACAATTAATAATAAAAAAAAATAACATCGGACTAAGAGACATTGTTTTCATATCAAATTAACACACAGTTTTAAACAAACAATACAATTAGAAAATAAATATAACAGAAAAGAGAAACTTTAAATGAAAATTAAATTGTTTGTACGTATTTGGGTGTGATAAAACAAATAAGCAAGTTGTTGTTTTTCTAGACACGAAGTCGGCTCTAATATATCGCACCTAAATTATTCGAAAACAAAGCTAAAAATCATTTCAGTACTTAATTTATGAATATCTTGTATTGAGATAGATATTGTTTTAAATATCATTTCAAATTCCAACCATCAAAGTTGAAATAACACAATCCTTCGATACACGGCCAGAGATATCTTGGAACGGATCGTGCAGAACAGAGCTATGTATACAAAGTGCATACGAATAGTTTGAAATATTACCAGAGTGGAGTGAACTTGCCTGCCTGGCACGATATATGGAGCAGGAGACGTCAGCATGTGTACAGGTACGCCACGAGATAGGTTTATGTAGATATCCCACTACAAACATATGTGTATAAGACAGGCATATTTATTAAGACATTTGTTGTGATACAAGTGTGTGCATATATGATGATCTCAAATAGAAAGTTCTTTAATTGATTCAGTGTTTTTGGGTACAGTTATTTATTCGTTACGATCTCCAATTAAAATTGAGTCTCATTCGATTCCTATTTTAATTTCCTTTATCCTTAATTTAATTAAAATTCGTTCACCAAAGCAAATCTAATGAAAACCCGTACTATGCAAAAACAATAACCTACAATGCTATTTGATTTTATTCATATTTCTCAATTATTGAATGCAGTTTGTATATCGGAATGCTCCTAAATAATAAAACCCAGTGATATGTCCCCGCGCTCTGCTATTTAGTAGGACTAGCAAATATGGCCGCTCGCGGACAAAGATCGCATAGATTGCAGCTAATCGCTCTCTAGCGCTGTGTTCACACGACGAACATGGCACTATGGGAATAAATAAGAAATACCATTTGCAATATTATTTTGGTTTTTAAGTACAATGTTTTGTTGGTCTAGTAACCGTAAATATAATTGCCAAGCAGGAGTTTGTTGTTGGTACTGTTAAGTTCCATTCTCAGATTGAGCAAAGTGTTATTGACCTATTCAAATATAAGAAAACCTATGATTTAATAGACACTGATATTTTGCCCAGGGCACAAGCCTGATGTTACACAAAGTTGTGTGTACACGTAGGTACGCGTGATTTTTACAAATTCGAGACAAGATTGATATGAATAATTCGTTTTCTCAAATCCAAAATCGTAACTATACTTTCGAATTTAGTACATCATTTCACATTAAAGGTAAATGGTGTTTGTCAAGTGATCACCAGTTTTAGTGTCTCGTTATGCAGTAATATCAGAGACAACGCAAATGAAAACTTTATGTCCTCACTTTCACAATGAAATGACAGAAATATTAAGATTTATAGAGAGGAGTTTTATTGGAAACTAATGTCCAGTCACAGTTTTATTTGCAGCTTTAGTGAACTGCTATAAGTTTAACGTTTTGTTGATTATAAAAGTAAATCATAACATCAGAATTCAGTGTTTAATATTAAAGAGTCACTCAGCTATTCCTAGTTTAATGATAACATTTTAAGTCAAGATCAAAGCAATTTATTTCAATTAATTTATAAAGAAACAGGCACTTCTGAGTGGTCGAAATAGATTGTCAGTCAGTGAAATGAGTAAAGGTGACTGCTCATTCTAAAGTGAAGATACGATGACATGAAAGAAACGGGACACTATAACTTCAACAATGATAATGAATGATTATGAATGATGTACATAATAATTACAATGTGGCTGTGAGTAATATTTCTGCGGTGCCCTGCTATTGGTCGTCGAGACAGGCGCCGCGAGCTAGATCGTCGGACAATAGTGCGGGGACAATACGAAGCTCGTCACCTTTTGTGCAATCGATGCTTTTCGTTTTTTTTTCTGTTTAGAAAAACAAAGGTATTGTAGCTGTGTCGCCGGGGTGTCGTCGGGTGTCGTGTTTTACGCCGACGACGACGTTCCTCCACAGCGTGCGGGGCAACGTTTTAATTTTTATGTTCTTGTTTTGCTATTTTTCTTTCGTAGTAGTCTTTTGAGATAAGTTGCATTATACAATCAATTTTACAGACTTCAGTTTGAATTTTCTTCCAACAATCAATTAAACTCGATTGCCACAACAAAGCTCGTTTATTTTGTTTTTACAAGTAACGACCTTGGCGAGGGTCATGTTTCATCAACTCATTAAAAACTAAACAACATCGTTATAGCGTCGCAATTAATCATAAATCAAGTCGCGCGACACGGCGACATTGACGCCGCGCTCTGCGACAAAACGCCTTGACGCCGCAACAATAACCCGTCAGCTCCGATACTATGAATACAATTAATATCCTGCCACCACCCTACCAAACGACCCTCATCCTCATTAGCGATTTATTTTCAACCTTATTCAAATACCTATAAAGTCGTAATTTCCGTCATAAATTGTATTTAGATAAGGTTAAGTAAGGCGTGTAACGATGAATAGACATATTAAAGATTAATTACGATAGCTTGTTGTTGTATTGCTGAATAGATGTTTGTTTCAGTAATTTAATTACGCGAACAATTCTGCCTTCCTGGTTCCTACCTCCAGTGACGAGTTATTGTATTTTTGGACACTTAATCTATTTCACGTGATTGATCTACACGTTTTGACAGTACCGAGAACATTTTTTTTATATTATTTCATACGCAAAATTATTTCCTTTTCATCTCTCTTAATACATTTTCTCGATCAGATTTCCTCAATCAAACAAATGCCAGTTCCCTTCTCGATAAAACAGTTATTTTACGATAACCCTAGAACCGGCGCGCGGTTAATTGTCAGCCAAGTAGTCGGCTGTTACCGACTGACAGGCACAATTTGGTCACGTCAAAAACCCCGCGGCCGCGGTGTCGTGATGACAGCTGACGATGGAACGAACCGCCCGCCGGAGCTGACAAGCAGTTTTGTTTGCCTAAACTTTGAAAAGCTCTGATTTGTGGGTTCCGTGTACCTTGATCATGTTTGTTGCTTTGAGTGGCCAACTTCAGCTACCTGCTTAAGTTAATTTACTAATTTGAGAGAATCTCTAATTATATTTTGACTGATGTTGATGAGTAGTTATTAAATTTTAATGGTGTCTCCATAAAGAAATTACAGTATTTAATTAAGAATTATTATTATTTCTTGATCAAAGTATAACTTAATTATAATTCGCAAACTAATAAAATTGTTTAACAACAAGTAAATTGAGGAATTTAAACCTTACATACTCGAAATTGGACACCAATTTCACAATTTTTACATATGAATAAACAAAAAATGGTAAATATTTTATGAGATGGCACGAGCACAACCCTTGTCTCCATTATCAACGTGGACTAGCAATCAAACGTCACAGTTATTACGTGTCCAATGATTTTCCAACAAAACGATTTTATGTTGGTCACAAAACATTCAACCCTTTCAATAGACAGAAATGTAGAGTGACAATACAATTCGCGAGCAGGGTCGCGCGGACCGGGCGGCGGCGGCCGGGGGTTATGAGTGACGTGGAATATATCGAGTAACGCGCCATCGAGTGTCCTATCGATTCGATGTCGATCATGTGCGTCTTGCGAACCGTGATCGAATTGCGAATGTGTTTTCATTTCGTTAGCTCGAGGGATGCAAACGCGTTGGGGCTAGGTTAGTGCAATCACTGAAAAATACACATGTGTGCGTTTTTCGCGAGCGAGCATTCGTTACTGCGTTTGATTGGTGTCTGCGAGAACGATATTTGTCATCGAATTCAAGTTAGAATAGTTAAACATAAAGTAAACTAAAAAGTTCAGCTTTTCAAAAAGAATATCAGCCGAAGGTACAGTAACAAACAATCTCTTCTTTAGTTTCCAACTTGTATTCAAATTAAGTAAAAACTTTTGATATCTCCTCAGACATAATATTACATGAACATCCAGCTCCGTAAAAGAAAACTGAACAAACTCTGAACTTGGGCCGAGGTCTCCTGAATCTTTTATTTACCTCATTATTAGATTAGAACGCTCATTGGGTCATGAAACCCTTAGTTTCACTTGATGCTGAGCAAAATGCCGACTCAATATTGCACTAAACAGAGTTTAATAACGTAAAATACTGTGGATCGAAGCAACCCATTAAAGTCGTCACTCGTTTATATTGCCAGCGGAAATTAAACCATACGTTTTCTACATAAAATCGAATTTAGTGCAAAAGGATTGGGTTATAACTCTCCGTATTTTCGATATTTTTATTTGCAACTGAGGCGCGTCGGTTCTCTTGGAAATGCTAATAATAGCTGCAGCGACCTTTTGCTGAATATTAAAGAAAAATTTTGCCGTTGAAGAGTTTTTTTGAGAATTTTATGTACAAATATTTTGCTAAAGGTTGTACCAGTGTCATTTATTAACATTCTTATTGAATAAACTTTATATCTAAAGGAAGGAAGGAAATAACCACCTACCTACCTAGTATAATTATACTTGTTCTCTAACTCATACATTTACAATACATTTCATGAAACACGTCTAAAGTCACGGAACGGTTCGCTTCCTGTCTTCTAAAGGAAACTGCTCACATTTCCCGACAAAATAAATCAACTTAATGCAATCCCATAACGCCGACTTAAAACAATCAATTGCTACCAGGCGAGAACATTTTTTAGCGAAACAAGCGGCCATTCCATTGCTGGGGCAGTAACTATAATCGTTAGTGTAGTAGCCGGCTCTAAAATAAAGCGCGCAATGTACACCGATGTAAACTTCAACTAGATGTAGCCACCTCAGTTTATGGGCCGAGTAATTGACGTTTGTAGTGGACACAGATTACACTACAACGACGCGTTTGTCACACGTTTTACGTGATTTTTGCCGACGTGAATGGCAATGGACGCCAATTACATCTGTTCTAGGCATACTTGAACAGCGTACTTATAGAAAAAGATTTTAAAGTCTTATTTAAACAGATTTTACGGAATATTACGAAGAAAGTTTCCTTGGAAGTTGTATGAAAAAGAAGCAAGAAAGTGCATTGTATGGAGAGTTGGTCGGTTCCATTGTCTGTACATCTCGGTGAACAAGGGGCCAGGGTTGTTGGGCCGGGCCGGTTATTTGTGCGCGGAACATGGCCGGTATTACGCTCGCGAATAACTATACAAGCAACGGCCTAACTTTACCCAATCCAGTAAGCATTTTGTAAGAGCTCGTGTGATTTTGTGCCGCTTTGTAAGCACCTATACAGAGTTTGTACACAAACCTCTATTTTGAATTGGAACCTTTTTATAATGCTTGTAAAGTTCAAAATTGGTGTACAACTATAGCAGAGTAAATTGATTATAATTTGTTAAATGGAAATTTCGTAATTTTAAAGTTATTCAATCATTGACTACTGAACAATAAACACAACACAATGTTAAACAAAATCTATAAAACAATCACAAACATCAAACTCAACTGAGTTAACAAAACGATGCATTCATACATACACATACATATGTATACACATACATGTTGTACACATACATACATATGTATGTATGTATGTGTACAACATCGTTCAAAGTCAAAAATAATATGAAAACAAAAGCAGGTACTTAGAAAATGTTTGTTTCGAATTTAGATAAATTAAGAATTATATGGAAAAGCCATTTTCAATTTGTAATTATCCGAAACATTTCTTAATTAACATTACTTTATAATTCCAAGTTGCCGAGATCCTTGGAAAGTTATTTTCATAAATTATTAACGAATTTCACCCAGGATTTACATTTCGTATCGGAGCGCTGCGTCAAAAGTTTCATGTTTTTTTACGTATCCACGAAACACATCATCATTAAAATATGGCGGGCATTACAGCGACTTCTGCCAATGCGCGGACTTATTAACGTATTCAGATTTAAATGACATTTTAATAAAAGGATGTAATAAAAGGAACTTACTTGACATTTTCTTTTTGAAATTCAACCAAAAATACAACTAATTATTAGTAAGTAGGCACTTAAATAAAATTGCCTTTATCGGACGCATTGAATGGCAGCAGCGACGTGTAAAATCCGTAACAATGTGAAAATTATAAGATAAAGTTAGGGAAGAAGTAGCAGGCTCACGGTTGGCTCCACACCCTCATACTTTGAACAAATAACATCACTTAAGTGCAATCCTAACAAATAGCTAAGTAAACGGCGCATAATAGTGCACATTAGAGATAAAGGGGGGTGCACACCGGCACGCGGCGCGGCAGATAATGTCGCGCGACAAATGGCCGCCGCGCCGTTACCACGTAATGGCGTGCGTCGCGCGGTAACTGCCTGCCGGAGCACGGAGACACTGACGTGGCTGAGACGCTGGTCTCCTGGGATGGGAATCTGTTCCTGAAAGATTATAATTGAATTTATGGATTCATATTTTTGGTCTAATCATAATTATTATTCCCACTTTCCTAAGGATAATGTAACAGCTGAATGACTTTTTTAATACTACGTACATAAATCGTTGAGAAAGTTATATCTAAAAACAGTATTTACTTAATGTATGTTGTAAATAAGAGGTATGAAAGTTAATAATTACAAAGTCATACAATTCAGGAAGAAAACAGCATTTATTTATTCAGCACAAGATATACACTTGTTTGTAGCTATACGTTGTAATGTCCACACAATTTTCTAACATTAATGTTTCCTCATTCGCCGTCAATTTACATAATAAATACACACATTATTCTTGCGAACGCACTCTCATGAAATAGAAAAAATCTCCGTACCAAGTTAGCCGCACGAATTACGAGCTGGCACCAGCCGGTTAGATTTCACTTTACATTTCCGCTCGTCCATAAAAGTTCGCAATATAAAACGATGCAGACGCAGTAATGTATTCAGATCCAATTGTGAACAGTGCACCAATACTATGTAGTGGTCGTTACACGGAGCGACAGAGGATTTACAATTCAAGATTGTGTTTAAGTGGGGACTTGCTGCCTCTCTAATGGTCCTTGTTATTTTACAGCGATTTCCAGGAACATTCTTTGTGAAAAATAATGTATATTTTAATATAATGATTTAAGCTAAGGGACTAATATTATAATATCTTTATAAGACTCTTGAATTTTAAGTGGGTAGCTCCGACCTTTCGGTGGAGTACTTGTTTCTTTTTCGTGCGGATATTTTGCTATTTTAAGTTTTAGATTAGAAACAGTATGACCAGTCCGCTACATGTATTGTGATATCACTTAACAATCTTTCTAGGTTCTTCTGGATCACTTCCTGGAAAATTGAAAATAAGTGTTTTGTATAACAGTACTTGTAAGTGTTGTATGAGGAATTGCGGATTATAACGATGTTACGATTTGTTGGACACATTCAGTACTGATACAGTTATTTCGTCAATATCGCTCGAGTTCGACAAATCTTATTGACGTTCATCGTAGAAATAAATTATTCGTAATCTTCCATACTGGCCGCGTATCTCGACTAAAACAAATTTTCTTTATTGAAAAACGTTTTGAAGGTCTTTTTCTGGGAATTCCGGCCACTTTCGTTTCCTTTGACAAAATATAACGAGCTTATCATGCGAAATTTGTTTATCTCTAGAAAATTTATTTGGGATTTGGCTGTAAGCCTGGATCTAATTTTAAACCTAGTTATGTGACTGGGTAATGTAACTAGGGGCTCTGATATAAGGTACAAGTTTTCCAAAGAATGTATATTTTACTAAGTTATAAGATTGGATCTATCTAACTAGAACGTGGACACACCACTTCACTCCAACTTTGACAATGATTAAATCTCTGGTACAGCGTTGAAAGAGTGTCGACACTCGTCCGTCATAAATAAAGCTGGTGTCTGAAACGAGATCGAAACAAGATAGCTGATTAGTTTGAAACCCTTTTATAAAACAGATGGAGTTATGAAAACGTTGCGAGCCACGGTATCACGGCATCAGATCCACGCTGATGGAATTTATCTTTGTTGTCGTGTCGTTGCTCCAACTTTGATGGAGTCGCCAATGAATCGCGATATGGACCTCGACATTGTATTAACTTGGCATTACATACTTTGTATTAATAGATAAGTGTAGAGTATGATATACAAGTACTAAGTAATTCAAAGAGTTGTAGTTTCAAAAGCCAAATGGATCGCGCAGAAGGATGTTGAATGACTCGATGACGCAGATATTTGCTGACAGGGTTGAGTGGACACGCAAAGGTCCAATCAGTGCAAAGGGAGCACTCGGTGCACCTCAGAGATGGCGATGACTGTCAGTTGGACCGTTTGATGAGTACTCTACGAAACAGATTCATGCACCTTGATATGACATTCAAAATATTTGAATAAACCTTCTCTACTTAATGTAGCTGGCATACAACTTTACTCTATTAAATTGGAATTAATATTCGTTATACGTTTATGGTCATTTTTATATTTACGGAAATATTATATTCGAGATCCCAATTTGCTATTCGTACACGCGAGCCTTTATACGTAACCTCCCCTGTAGGGGTATTTCTGCTTTTATTAAAACACTTAAACGCCTTGCCGTCGTCCGTAGTGCCGGCGAGCGGGAGATGCGCTCGGAGTGCTCGTAGCGCTCAAATAATTACGCTAAATATTTTTTGCGAGCTCACAAAGCGATACTCGATATCGCCGGCAGCTTCTGTTTGAGTTTCAGCTCTTAATTTATTATGCGATGGAGAAATTTTCGCTAATTTCGTGAGAAACTTGAGAAAACCGCCAACTTTACCAATTAAACTGAATTCGATTTATTTTAGTAAACGCCTCTGAAAAGGTTCACAGGGTGTTCTTGTGGGATTTACAAAAATGACTTTCGAGATCCGATCAAGTTTTCGAATTACATTTTACTGCCTGTGGCTACTTCGGCCACTGCGCACAGTTACTGCGGAATGTCTATTGGACTCTAGTTTCTATGTACAATGTACTTATGTACTTAGGTACCTATTACAACGAGTTACTGGAAGGACAGTTGATGTAAAATCAACCCATTTTCTCACTAGCTTGAGGGAGTTTCCTTGAAATACAAATAAATTCAGTTTGGACGAGACGTGCGTCGCCTTTAACGGAACCTGATAAATACTAGTGGGAAGTCGAATAATCTGCGTTAAACCAAATTGAAACGTACCGAAAAATAATAAAGATAATTTTTGAAATTCCTTTGTAAATACCCTGCAATTATGATGGGAATTTATTCATTGTTGTTGTTTACTTGTTTAACATCTATAAATAAATGGGATTACAATGTTTTTCTACGGAATTACCTTGATAATTAACCGGCGCGTATCTCTGCGGTAATACCTGATATTGTTTATCTGCATAATACATTTGTAATACGCTGATAATCTACTTCTTTATCTCTTACTGAAACTGATTCACAGAAATATTTTCGAATCTTTATCTAGGTATTACTTATGATTATTCATGTTAAGATTGTGGGTAAATTGTATTATTAGTGAAAACAAATGATAATTCTACGAAATATTGAGATAAACATACGCATTTCTCAGAATTTCACTTTGTAATCTGCATACACGTGTGTAATATAGTTAATCCAATTACTTACATTATAAAAATAGCTCTCATTATTATCTACTATTTTTATTTTAAGTATAAGTATTCTACAAAAGTTAGCGAGTAGTTGAGTGAAATGCCACAGGGAGTGAAGTTGGAACATGTCCTGTAAGTGAAAGAGAACTCGAAACTTGTCTGCGTTCATTACACGAGCGAACGAAGGGCACTCGAACAGGAGACGTGGATGAAAAACTCCAGACAGAAGCAGCCTCTCCACGCCGAGGCCAACTCGTTAAATTTCTGCGAGGACGGGTTAATGCAACAATGGAGAGTCATTACAAAGTTTTACAAGAAAAGTACACAACCAACATCTTTGTAGCGGTACATATGTATCGGTGATGTGATTTGTGGCACATAATGTAGCTACTCACGTACAACGGTCAAAGGAAATGGGTAGGCAATTTTCCTATTGAAAACTTGGCAAATCGAGGGTTCAGTAAAAAATCCTAGAACTGAATTCTCATCAAGGATCGCAATTAATGTTGACCAATGGCTCTCAAGAGCTCCTCCGTGACGTCACGTTGCCTAGCAACCGTGCCGGCCGCTCACGGAAATAAACACCGATTTTTCCTGAACTCGATAAGGACCCTTAGTTACCCTTTTAGTACTAATTAAGTGTAAATTATGTGTGATTGGTACGAAACATTTTCGTTAAGTGGACCCTTTCTGTTTTATATTTTCACTCAATTAAACATGTGTGATGTGTTTTATCGTAAGGTGTGTACTCGAAGAAATTGAATACAAAGCAATTAGCACTCTTTTCTAAAATCATTTATGTATTTAATTTCCATGTACAAGTATTGTCGCTAAAACTTAATCGTGCAAAAATTCTCGGAACCTTTGATAGGCGGTCAATACCCCAACACAGAATAAAGTATTGAAAAGAATCTGCCACATCAGCACAAGGTAAATGTACGGAGCTGTTAGCGGTAATACTTATTGGTGAAAGTCACGCAGCAGCAATGTGAAAGCCTTCTAAATCGTAATGGCCGCGGGAAGTTGCTCGGTCATCTTTCATGAGAACCGTTATAACTCGCTCCCATTAACAATTGAGACTGTGTGTGCGATGGAAGCGACCTTCCCTGGTACGCGGAATATATTTCACGCCGAGAATATTCGCTAGGCACTAGATATTCCTTAGCAGCTGTGCTCAACACTAATAAGAGGAATCCAACTTCATTGTCTAATAAGAACGAGTGAGACCTGAGCAGGATTACAAGATGGAGCGAAGTTTTATTAGATTTCTGATTTTTATTGGATTCTTCAACTATGTAAATTTTCAGTGACTGCGGAATTAAATTAGATTGCAAGATAACCGGTAAATAAGAGGATGTAAGAATTATATCCCTAGGTTTCCTGACGTTTCTGGTTTTATGTATATCAAGTCAAAGACTGGCTCGTTAGTCCAGTATTCGCGTATATGAGGTCATTCGGCCCCAGGGCTCGTGGGGTTTACGAGTACCAACTATTCCATGCTCGGTACTAGACAATAGGTAGTCCAAAACATTCTCATAACATGATTCTGAATATTCAATAATTAATTTGAAAATACAAGTAATGTTAATAATGCTCAGTTGAATTTAAACGAGTATTCAGTTACCTACAAAATATCCCTTTCTAAAATATGAATATTGCTGAGACAGAGCAAGTTATTCAGCTCCCAGTGTCCACACGTTCGCGCAACGTTGGACAAAACCGCGTTCATTAAAAATATTTCATTTTGACATTATTACGGAGGCCACGCGTTTTGGATATCTCGGATATTTGATCGCGGCGAGGAAATCATGCTGTTTATTTAATTTTGCATTACGCCATTTTTGTTCAAAGATTCCATTATGAAGTATTTCTGGTTTCTGTCATGTGTTATAATGATTTATCTTTATTAACATACGTCATTGCATCACACAGGGTTCATTACACAGTAACTCGGTACGACCGCAGTACAAGCACTTTACACTGTCACGGAGCCGAGCATCGGCGACCGCAAACACTTATACCATCTCTCACAAGTAAACATAATCTTGTAACTAAATGCAAATTACAGCAAACGTACACAGAGTGAAACATTCGCGGTATAATGCCAACACGTGTCGGGGCAGCTCAGCCGGGGACAACAGTCCAGCGCTCACTACTTCATAAAGGCTGAATTAAATGGAATTCGTACAGCCCTAAGCCTTTGTAAAGCTTTGAGTGATTTAGGTCCCAGACCCTCAGCTGCTGTTTCATATAATAAGACGGAACCGTGCGGCTGACTTCGGCGGTCCTTGAAACGAAATGAATTGTAGTAACACCGAGTAATCTATCTATCTATTAAACATTAAGCAAACACCTGAAGATAAACTAAATGTTTCGATTCCCTTATGCCACTTAGGTAGCAGTCAGCGAAGGCCCACCCTCGCACTACAACTAACACGGTTTAGCACATTAGGCCCCATCACCTCCAATAAGCGGTCCATCACAGCAGCATTAGGCGTGGCCCGCGGCAGTCCCTCGCCTCCCTGCGCGCTACACACCGCTATCATCTCGCTCAATTTATGTCAATTACGCACACAAAGTCGCTGCAAAAAATGAAAATATCGAATAAAAGTGCCCGCACACGTCTCACCGTTCCCTACGTTTGAACCTTTCAAATATTCATCCTTACCTTTTGACGTCTTTGTATTACCTTTTATATATTCATATCGATTCTGTACGGGATCGCTTTTAAGTCTTTATGTCTGTTTGCGTTTATTTGAGACGTTGAAATGTTGACTTTTTCGCGCTTTACGACTTTTTATACGAGGAATCAAAGGTTTTGACAAATTATTGGTAGAGGAATGTTCTTTGTTCGCTGTTTGATTGTTGTTTCTTTATAAACAGCTCTTTGAGACTTACGTTGCTGAGTAATTTCATTCGCGGCATAATTATATTCGACGCCGTCTATACGGGGAACATGTTTGTTTAGTAAATACATACGTTTACATTTACGTAAAGTTGGTAATTTGTCAATATTTACGATGTACATTCGCGCATGACTTTATACCTGGAAACAGCGGAATAATGGATAGTTAGAGTATTTAAATTTAAATATAAACTGTTTGAATTCAAATATAAGTTGTGTTAATTATTTTGTCAGCGCTACATCCGTGCGTTTAATTCCAAGTTGGGACTGCAGTAACTCTGCAAACGTATTTATAACAGAATTCGTGTCTCATTTAGTATAATATCTGTGTAACGTAGTTTCAAATTAAATGTTTTACAGCCTCCCAAACGGGTTGGCGTTAAGATAAACTTTAAATTGGTCCACCGTTTTCTCCCGACACTCTGAATTTTCTATAAAGTTTGTGCTACATGAATAGACATTAAATATTGCTAAGCGAGTGGCGGAGTGTATGTAAGTAGCTAGTATAATACGTGGGAGTAGCTTTGAAGTCAACTTGTCTATACAGTCTATATCCACTGAGGAAACGACAAGATCTTTTAATATTTCTGTTGTAAATCGGTTTATTCTATCAAACATAATATGAACTGGTTCTAGTCTGTTCCGTTGAAATGCTTTATGCAGCAGTCATAAGATTATCGATGTGATCAAAGGAGTAACTGGAGCGTCTAACATTTTATACCAAACTAACGACTTGAACTTCAGTAATTTAAAACACAAAGCAGTCAAATTAATGACGTGCAATATAATTACATAACATATTTAATACAATTGTACATAGAGCAATGAATGGCCTCGTATTATTATGAAGCGATACACCGTACAATGCCGTGTAATGCCGCGGCCACAATATTGTTGTATTAAATCGCGAGTAATGGAAAACCAATTAATTATAATAATATTCATTATAGTGCATGGACACTAATTTCATCGGAATAATGTTGTGTGCCGTGTGTGGCTATGATTCAATGTTTAAATAACTAATTGATAAACTGCAGTTTGCCCAGCGAGTGCTGGTGTGACTGTAAATAACTCAACGAATCAACTAAGTGGATAATCACTGGTCGCAATTTGACGAAACAATTTTAGCTAGATATTGCCAGCAAGCTGTAAGCCAGTGATATTTTATTGATGGTCGGAGTATGTCCCGGTTTTTGTCGCGCAATCCGAGCGCTATCGCCCCCGCGGGGACTGTACACTCCAACTATCAACTGCCGCACTTATATGATGACGTCACACACACGAATGTTACAACTTTCGCCGAGTTGTACTTACTGTTACTTGTTTACGTAAATGTTGTGCTAAGTTTGGACTCCGCCAATAATGTAAGTGTGCTTGTATCGAGCTGCGGTCACTTCCATTCATTTATCTGATCAAATTAATTAATTAACAAATAATACTGTTTTGGTACTGATATGATATTCAATTATACTTACTGCGTTTCTTCTCGGAATAGTCAGATTCATATGAGTATCCTATTTTCAAGCTGTCAACCTTTTATTCTATAGTCTATTTTGAATCAATTATAATTTATCAGTACAAAATATAACAAATGAAAGTGTCCCACTCGAAACAATCGTGTGTTCTCGTATTCACACAATGCTCGATTTTTTAGTACATTGTGTCATATAGGCAGAGCTATTAGTTTAAACCGCAGCGCACGCTGGCAGTAATTCAGAGCTGTAATTGAATTCCTATCCGGGCTCAGCACGTGATATGTAGGGTCGGCGCTCACTTGCCATCAATTACGGTAGCGGCTTTTTTGGTTCCAATATTACCGTTGTCTCCTGTGTAAACGTAGCTTTATATACACACACACATACATCACACGTACATCGTGCCAGCACCGACACCGAGCAAGCTCCGGGGACCAATATTCATCACTTTCTCAAATGCTTTTACAATCATTACAAGCGCAAGAGCCGAGTACAAGCACACAGCTTATTTATATACTTAAATGGAAATTTATGATCAAATAGAACATATTAATACTTATCAGAATAATCAGGTACTCGTACACCACCCACGCGGCCTTTTCACAGAATCCTTAGTCATCTTTATAAGTCCAATAATCTAATTCCATGAAGTACTGCTGCGGAACATGTCGAACTGACGATACTCCATCCATCATATAATTTAGTAGAAACCTCGAAACTCGCGCGGAAGTTGAGTGTTATGAATAAGTTATAATAAATACTGGCTGGTACGGTTTAGGCAAACCTTCGACTTGAAGAGCTACAGATAAACAATATCTTTGTAATACTTCCCTCGTTAATACTTCATTGTTTTAGTACAGCGAGGCAGTAATAGAGCGACGCTCGTCAGCATCTAGCCGGTGTAGTACATCGTTAACTGTCTCCTATAACCTCACAGTATCAGTAAACCGTAACGACAGTAATCCGCCGGTAACCGCCACTTTCTAAACAAACCTCCGGTTAATATCTATTCCGGCCGAGTAAACCTGCAGTTAACGCCTAGTATGCTATCAACGAAACTGATATTTATTCACGGAGTGACCTCTGAAATTTACAGGGTGTGGTGATTAAGGCCCTCGTTTGGTGATAACATCGATCGAGGCATTTGCAAGCCAATGGGACATTAATAGCCCATTGCTTACTAAAAGCCTATTTATATTGGTACATAAAGATCCCGGCGTGGAGCTCCAGCGGAATAACAAACGGGTACAATATCGTTACGCCTGTCTTTACATTGGCATTATCTTTATAATTTTCCTTTCAACGCGAACACTCAATGACTTGAGGGATCAGACTAGTGCCACCCAATGTTGTATCCCAGTTTCCAGTTCGTTTCTTAATTCAATCGATTTTAAGCAAAGAAAAATTCCAACAATTATGGCACCACTGTTATAATACAACAATACAAAAACCTAAAAATATTAAATGTATTGAAAAGAATTACAATGGAAACTGTGATCATTTCAGAAGATGAATGAGATTCTAAACAATAGACATATAATGAACTCCACGGACGTGTGAACAGGGGGAGTTTTATCCTCCATTGGCATCGGTGAATGGGTTTTTTAAAGGGCAATAAACTTGTCATAGGTCATTTAATATTATAACGCTCTCATCTCGAGTTACGAGCTTAAAGTCGTTCGCAATATGTCCCATCTTATTTTCCAATAAAAAAGCTTTGAAGAAAAACAATATTAAACGTCAAATTTATTAGATTTTTTTTAAACTGCCTCTCAGTTCAGACAGCTATAACTTTGATTAATTTTAGCAAATATAATTAATTATTACTAGGCATCTGAAAACATTTGTATTCAATAATGTAATTGTAAATAAATAAAGCAGAAACTAAATAAAGCTTCGATTTATCATGTACAGTTACAAACCAATTTTTCTATCGTAAAATATTGTCGTGGACATTTTTATTTGTGTAATGACTTGTGAAAAAGGTTTATGTCTGATAAAGTGACAGTAATGATCGGTTTGGTCCGGCTCGATCATGTTCTACCAATAGCAGCTAATAACATTTTGTGAGTGGGTGATACATATGGATTCGATCTACCTACATGTTCAAGGAAGAAAGAGTGTGAACTTATATGTTTTAGCAGTTAATACGTGGGCGTGCACCCACTTCCATTACTCAGCGCTGTATGTATAATATACAGTTTCCACGTCATAATTTCCAGTATGTTTTTATTAAACAAATATTTAAATGAATGATTACATCGTTCGAAATTAATTTTGAAATTCAATCAAAACTTTTGTTTATCAAACAGTAAGTTTGTTTGGGAACTGTGTTAAATAAAGACGAGAAGTGTGAACAACAAAACAAAAGTTAGGTACCTATGAAATAGTCGCGGAGCTTCCACATAAATGTATTGCTAGAAGCGGCGGGCGATGGACGTCCGTTTATTTCGTCGGATCCGCGACTAACTGCGTTGACATAAAACGCTCAGTGAGCCTATCGTCGATCCGATATTGAGAGTGAACACACAAAACGTGTTAAGTTTCCATCGCTCGCGTGAAATGTGCCAGTTCTACGAATTGCTTGTTAAAACAGTAACAGGATTCGTTATTCAATACCAATACTATTTCTACCTATATCTGTATTGCATTTCAGTTATCAATTTTACTTTCTACTTTATATCGTATATCATATCATTATATGTAGTTAAAGGTAAAAATACTTACTTACTTACTAACGTATTTTGTTTTCTACTTAATTATAAACACATTTAAGTTGCTAAACAGACACTATTAATCCGAGCATGTACTCGCATTAACTAAATATTCGATGAATAGGTGTTCATTAAATAATAATGATTAGTTCACGTTGAGCCCATTATTACACGTAGCCACAATAACGTAACGTTTCGAATCGTATTGGTATTTACAAAGCACGGCGTACACTTACATACGTGTGTATATATGTATGTATGTATGTATGTATAATGCTGGAACCGCACGACTGTGTAGGAACAGAAATGTTTAATAATGAACAGGACTAATTGTGACTCTAGTGTTACTACAAGCGATGGTTTGCTGTAATGCTTGTTTGTGTTGCTATTGATAATTTTAAACCGAATTAATCTAGTACACATAATACGAATTAATTTAATATGTCTCACAGAAGTTATTATACAAACAAGAAATGTTCTCAATTCGACTGTATTTTTATTGAACTGTAAAAGTGATTTTTGATTACCTATAAGCGTTGTTATATGTTTGACATTAAACATCAAAAATCATATAAAGATTAAAAAAAAAAAAGTCGATTTCTTTAAGATGTGTTCTTTAAGTAAAAAACAGCACATATCTACGCCGTCGGCGTGACACATAATGTAAAGTTTAATTTTAATGACGGTAAGTAAATGTGGTCTGTAATGAGAAGGTGTCACAAAGCGGCGCAAATATAAAACATATCCAAGAAATTAAGCCGCGGAATGATGCTCAGTTAGTCAGCACACTCCATTACATGGCCGACTTCGTTACTGCTGTTAATTTTAATAAGCGTCGCCTTCAACGGCTCGTAGCACACCTGTGTCATTATGTGTGCATTTGTTGGCTTACAGACGCTCATAAATCTTTAGCCAGGTACATGTGAGGCTTCTTAGCTTTTTTCTGCTGTATAATATATTTTTTATTCTTTGAAATGTACCACGGGTTTTTTGTACACACATATCGTCAATCACAAGTGCGGTTAAGTTAAATAAATGAGCCTAAGGATAATTCTGTACCTGATGTCCTCGGGGTCTGCTGATACAATCAAATAACTCCCCAATCCGTGGACCGAGGCATTATAAAACACAAACATATCAAAAAAGCTCTGACAGTATCCAATATGACACGTAGCCTTACATAATTCAGTAAAACTAAATTGGATCTCGTCGAGAGAATTAACGAGTCTGCAGACCGTCACTAATTCCCACCTAGATGGTGCGTGAAATTGATTCCTCCTACATTTATCCATTGTATTAAGTGAAGATTTACTGTCATCTCTACCAGTCTCCAACACGGTTTGTTACATATTTATGAAAGAACGATACTGCTCTCTATTGTATAAAAATTGTGGAACGATAGCTTCGGTACTTACAAACTTTATTGGATGAGATCTGTGAGTTCTTTTCACTTCTAGTAGTCATAACTCTTCGCATTGCTAGCGGATATTTAAATCTCAGTTAGACAATGGATTATATAAGAGTAAACAGTTCAACTTTTTCTTTTTTTTCTGAGAATATGAGATACAAGAATTCCTCGAGTTCATAGTCAAGTCATGCGAGAATAAGTTCCAGTGGTAGTTAGGTGATGATAAAAGGTTATTGTAAAAGTTGGCAGACATACAACTCTCAAGTAGCTTAAACTATGCCAGAACTTTGGTAAGAACATTTAGATCCAAACATAAGTGGGCTAGTCTTAGTCTAGGTTTGGCATGAAATAGGTTACAAATAGCCCAGGGAAAAATACCTTGATGAACAGCAACCTGATAAATTGACAATACAGTCCCTGGCCACATTATTAGACGTAGAACGTGTGGGAGTTTCCTACGCCTAAATTACGATTCGATTAAATCATAATTATATGTATTGTTCACTTTACGTCTTGCTCAGTCTGTAAAACGTTTGTAGGCGTTAGAAGAACACGTGTAATGTTCTGTGTCGTGTGACCGAATGACAAGAAGCACATTTCTAAAAGTTAATGGAAGACTATTATTAGCATTGACGAAATATCAAGCTGGTTCCGTAATTACAATCTGATTAATGCCAGATTTTGATTAAAATTACTTCGTTACTTACCTACCTACATACTTCACGTAGGTACCTGTAATAATTATATTGCTTACATCTCATTTTCTTGCTCATAACTTGAGTTGAAGCATCTCTAGCCAATTTTCAAGTAGCAACATGTTCAAGTGGTCCTCCAGTCCCCATCACAATGTCAACGTAGAGATTCCATTATGTATGCCCCCTTTACTTCGTATAGGAAGTCATTCATCAATCGACCTCGCTAACTCCTCACGCAGAAGTCACTAGCTATGAACGACCTACATAATAATATGTTTTTATCGGAATAGTTGTTGCGTAAATAATAATTATAATTGTAGGTAGCTACAGCTCGGCTTTGTGCGGTTTGAACAATGCAGATAAGCCAGCGACCCCCGTCCACGTGCCTACTATAAAAGGCCCATTAAAGGTTTCGCACAATGTGTGGGAGTAGGCCTCGTTTACTTTATCACTAGATTTTTTGTTCAGTCTGTCTCCATGACGACGACAACTTTAGATATAACATTTAAATGACCTGGGTTTTTGTCTCGTACTCTTTTACTTGGCAACTAATATCTAAGTTATTTTGGGAATAGTGGTTAAAGAAGTGTTCGAGGAATTTTATGGTTGACTTGTAATTCGATTTGAAAAGTTTTGTTCAGTCGAGAGTGGATCAGTTAATAAAATAACGCACACACATGTTCTATCAATATCTAATTCGTTAGAGCAACAGCGGCGAGGTTACAGACGACGCGATCAAAATGTTATCCTATCTACAAATACTGACACTGGATACAGCTGTGTACTAGCTAGGTACTAGCTCTTTGATGTCTGTGATCTAGTTTTATAGTTTCAGGACAAACTAAGAGACGTTTTTCACCAAATTCTCTTTAGTAAGTAAATCAAATTACAGACAACGTTTTATTTTTCGTACACTTTAAAAATTAAATCTGTTTACACAAACGTAGTTTAATATGAGAAGAAAGTTTTAATTAGAAACTGATCTCATTTTGTTTCGAATTATTAATATTGTCTGTTAAAACGTTCATGTTGGAAAATTAGTGAAATGTTTTATTACAAAACACGTGAAGCTTGCTCCTGTAATTATGTATTATTTGAATATTATTTATAGAGATTATAATTCCCGATGTAATTAAAAAAGTAGAACATGATTATGATTTTATAAGCTTAATAAAGAATATAAGCAGAATGTGTTCGTGTCGCTCCAAAACACCGCCTCGTCCCTGTCGGGTGCTGTTCAAACACTCAACTTGCAGTATAATTCGAATAAAATAAAGTTTCACAGATGGCGGGACACCCCTGAGTATATTTCTTGAATAACGGCCGTCAAATTCGGGGCTGTCCTATTAAAAGTTGCCAACATTATGGACATTAGCTTCGGGGGAGAAATTCAACTTTTACATAATACACCTACCCACTACCTCGTGACGTACTTTGGACGTTCTGCTCTTTGTCTGCAGATCTACTGGCCATCTGAGATTGCGTCAGTAGTTTAACTAAAAATCACGGTTTAATAAATCACGAAACGCTCTACTAGTTTCGAGTCACAGAGGGCGCAGACGACATTGTGCAGTCCACTTTGACTCGAAACTAGTAGAGCTTTTCTCATTAGTTTATGTGAGTAAACCGCAATTTTTAGTTAATTTAGTATGTCTCTGTCTGACAGTTATTATTAAAAATATGTCACTATGTAGTCACTAGCTCTCTATGTAGTTAAGAAACCGTTTATTAGTATTTAGTAAAGTACTTCGTTGCTCTCCGTCTTTAGTCTAGAGAAATCTAGAAATGTGCTAGACTGAAATCAGACCAAAATAGTAGACACTACAATTCCAGAAGGCGTGTTGTGTAATATTGGATGAAAGCCTTTATTACGACGTTGTTAATACGTTCGTGATAATATTACTGCGTTGATTAATCTTGTTCTTAATACGTATATCAAGTACCGAATCAAGGTTTATATTTAGCTTAAGGAATCCTCAATTTCGACTACGACTTTAATACGAGTATAAGTATATGTTGTATGTAGCAAAATTTTTCTTTTAATTTATACAGACTGTACTCAACTTTATAATGTATACTTACCTTGTTTAAAAGGTTATGGGTCTTCATAACACGGCTTTATATTTTTTTACCTTACGCATAACAGTTGTTATATTATTATTCCATGTGAAATAAGTTCTTGGTATTGCTGCTATTATGTTTTGATTTGTGGAAATACGTTTCAACTTTATGATATTGTAATTTTTATTTCATTTATAATTGGTTGCTATTTTTCGATGGTCCATGTTTTATTAAACCTAAATATTATATCAAAATAAAATTAGACTAAAACAGTATAATCTAAAAATAACTTTTGTCTTATCATTTGCTCCTTAAAATATTAGTTTTACGTCTTCGTGATCCAAAGTGAAATACTTAACGGTATAAATTTTAGTGGTTAAAACAGAGAATGAGTTCTAAGATATTGTTTGACGTAAACATTAGAACAATGTACTTGATGTATAGTAGCAGGTTCAATAAAATAATTATTTTTCACAATTATTTATTTTTTTAACAATTAACTTTGTTTCGAAACAATAAATCCTGATACACATGTCTATATTAATTATTACGTGAGTAAGCCAAATAACATAACAATTAATTTAGTATGTCCCACGAAAGTCATAATATAAACACAGCACTATAACATTAGGCCAATTTCCATCGAAAGCGAAAGATAGAAATCCAAAAAAGCTATAAACAACAATGTGTAGCGCGACACTAACGTCGAGCAAATAAAATAAATCAGTGCGTAAATAACACTGTTAACTATAAATATATTCCCCGAATGTGGGGAGTGACCGTCGATGCTAGCAACACTTAAATAATTTCGGGCAAACGATGCCACGGACTAGTTAATTTATGTCGGACTGCCGAGCACCTTATTTATGGTCGCGAGTATAAAAGTGGAGTTAGCCGTTGTAGGCTCCCGGCGTAATGGCTAAATAATAGTTGTTGTAAAACTATCGTAATCGCACACTACACGGTAATCTCGCTGTCAACACGCACTTACTGCCAGTAATTGTGTTTCTATAGAACACGAACTGGATCGAGCCATGACTCGTATTTTACTAAAATATATTTATGTTTTATTCAAGAATATTTTATTCAGAAAATCCTGTAAAGTTTTCATGGGTGACTGCTTTCAACTGTGTGTTTGCAGTTCAAGATAGCTGCAAATAAAATATTTAACGCAAAGAATTCAAATATGAAATATCTATATGGCGCCGAAGTATTTATCTCCTTGAAGAAGAATCCATAAATTGTGGAGTTAATAGCATCGAGGCGAATCTATCAACAAGATTATTGCCATGTTTGCCCAGGGGGACGCGAACAAATTATGAAGTACAGCAATACAAAACTACAGTGACAATAATTTAGACTAAACACGCCTATAAAACGGGAATAATAAAATTATAATATCGAAACTTCGTCAATAACTCTGTGATGGGCCAAGAACAAAGAGCTCAAAGTGGCCATTGTCCCTCGAACGCATCAAATTATGGCCACATTATCCGTGATGGCGGGATATTTCCCTGTTATTGCGACACCCTATTTATTTGGTGCTACGAACTGTTCATTATATAAGTTTTTTATTGCAAGGTCAGTAGGAAGCGCTGATACTAAGTTTACCATAAAATATGAGATTTATTTAATGGCCAAATATTAGGGCGGGCGCGATGACCGGAACGTTATTTTCAATGATCTCGATGAGTGGCTCTCTATCGAGTGATACACTGTTGGCCGATATATTTACAGTTTGGCAGTTTCCATCCCAAACATTCGACTCGCAATGTTTGCTTGATAAAATAGGGAAGGCTTCTTTGTTTAAAATCATGTTGCTACAAATGAGAAAGTTTCCCATACGAACCCAAACATCGGGTACCAGGCAAACATGAATGTGTAGGTACTAATGTAAGATTTTAATGAGTTGCGAACAAACAAGCCAAGGAGCAATCACTGTTCGATTAACTGTTAGCGAACAAAAAGTTGTTGAGTCGACGCTGACTAATGACTGTTTCATTGCATTAGCACAACAAGTGTATTAGCTGGGGTTGCCAGCTCTTCTAACAGCTTCGAGTCTGTTTCTATTAGGAGAGAGGGAATTAGCGAGGTTGAATAAAATATTGGCTCCACTGGTACACCGATACTACTCAGTGAACGGGAACTGACTTTATACTTTGAGTGAGGTCTGGAAATACATTCAGGAGCTAATTTTAACCAGGTGGGTGTGGGTCGTGTTCATTAATCACGCTGGAAATAATTTGTAGCGAAAGGTTATACGGAAATATGGCGGAAAAAGCTCAAAGATGTATAAAGTCACTGTTTTTCATAAATCAAAATAAACGTTGCTATAAAAAATCAGAAACTCAAGCCCAATTAACGCAACACGAGCATGACTGTTCCTTTTATATTCACCGGTAAATCAACGATAAAAACAATTTTATTTATTAAATACTCGGTTGGTTGCCGACGAAACATTGTACCCATTAATAGCACTTACAATGTGCGTGACACGGGAACATCAATCCATTAAAATACATTAGATGTGTACGAGTAGCGGTACTCATTCCGAAACATAACATAGTGTAACTTAACGTTACATTAAGCTACATTAAATATAATTATGTTATTATTCTTTAAAAAATGTAACTCTCAGTAAAACGATGGTCACCCTGTAGCTGCGTCATCGTTGTTCCTGAGGAAGTAACTCTCGACTAATTACTAACCAGTAACCACTAAACAGCGTGTCCAGTGATTGATGGCTAGCTTTTTTTACAGACCTACTAGTCTACCAAACAATGTTTGATGGCACTCAAGTAACTATACAAGTACAGTTTTTCAATACGTATCCAATCAATTCCAAGGCAGTACATGCAACCTCTTTGTGACATAAAATGTTAGATTGAAGCGTGTCATAAAAATAGATCGATCACTCGTGCCTTATGACACTCCGGGGAAGTTTGTCGTGAGTGCCAACGTCACTGCGCCACCAGAGGGACAGTAAAGTACCTCCTTCCTCACTGGACATCTTGTGTTACATTATCGATTTAAGAAAATATGTCATATAGCCTCTTTTTAACGTAAAAGGATATTTTTATTCTGAACATTGCAAAAAAATGTCCTTAGTGCTTCAGGCGCAAACGATCTATAGTGGGTGTTGATTATATATATTATCTCTATCTACTTAGTACTATGACATAGAAATATAATAATTATGTAACATGTTTTTCTACATAAAAGTATAATATTCTATGTTTACTTTAATATAGTTTTAAATATAAAAGTAAATATAATAGTCAACATTTCATAGGAGTAATTTGCATAATTTCGTCACCACATATGAGTATGTTTTACCGAGCAGTAATGGCGTACATTACCTGTAGACACACACCTTCACCCGCGGGAGCCAATCACAGCTATTTATACACAAACTCACGAGCTTATCGCCCCTGTCGGTAAGTGCCACCCCATTGGCAATAATGGCTCCAAAATTAAGTTATACTCAAATGTTACGGCTCAAGCAGGAGGCCGATTTATTTTGGACTTAAGCGCTGTTCCACTGAGTTGATGCGATTTGACACTTGAGTAGTTGAGGAGAACTCCCTTGAGTGCCGAGGTGATGGCTTTCAAACTGATTTTTATTACCAACAAAGAAGTGAGACGTTTTATTTTATTTCCTCATTAACGATTAATTGAGATATTGGTATTTTTTCTTAACGAACCGAAAATTTGGTATCAAAGAAACGTTATAATTGAATGATGAATAACGTACCTAGGACATAATATATTTTCTTTTGATACATTTTTCTTGTAGCCACAGAATATATTTGGAACAAAATATATCACAAAACCTCAATAATTAAGCGAACATTCCTTATTTGCCAAAAAAAGAAACAAACATTTCGGGCCATTAATCTGTTGGCAGGCGACGGGGCGCGAGACAAATGACGTCACACAATCGATATAAAACTATTTAGCTGTTTTATTGGCTATAAAGATAGCCGTTGTTTATGCGCGGGATAAGCATCCGAGGTGTTGATTAAAGCTGTGTTTTGTTTACGGGTAGCGATTTAAATGGGCTGTAAATATGGGTCGGATTTTTATGGATTTGGAATAAAGTTCCCTTGAATTTCTAAGGGAGTTTCGAGTGTTTACGATCGGAAAATTTTGTGCATCACGTTCAATTGTATAATGTTTTTAGTGTATAAGAGAAATGATTCTTTTTAGGGAAAAAGGACACTAGACTTTGGTCTAGATTAGCTGTTTGACTGTGTCATATTAACGGCGTGTGATGTGGTGCAGCGTGAGAAGGACGAGGACTATATTCTTTTTTTATGTTATAAGTCGGTAAACGAGCAGACGGATGACCTGTGGTAATACAATACTAGCAACACCAGAGGCTTTACAAATGCTTTTTAGGTGTCAGGAATTTAAGGGTTGTACCCCCTTCCCCCTTCCCAACTTGGTAACCTCACTAATACGACGAAACCCAACGCAAGCGATGTTTCCCGTCGGTTATCTGTGAAGCCGTGGTATCAGTCAATATTTTTAAATACGTACAATACGACGTGCATAAAACGCAAGATTGATCAAGTTAAAATCGTTTTACCAATTAGTTCAAGTAGATGTGGTCCGCTAAGTATAATATTTTTGAATGTGAATCACGAAATTATGTAATAACGTTGAATCGAAGGACTTGTGTACCGCGTCACATAAAGGAGGGTGGTCCATGAAAAATGATCGGTCGCCGTCGCAGCGCCCTCTGCCGGCACACGTGAATAATTTCAGAAGCTTATCCGGGTTTAACACCATCGCTGGTGAACTTTGAAATTTTGCCTTTAGAACATTTATTGGAAATTTTCTTTTTACTCGAATACCCCGAGGAGAGCATACCTAATGTTAGAAAATTCTGAGCGAACAGGGAATATAAGTCATGTGAAATATGTGAGAGATCCATCAATAACTTATTCCACCATTACAGCCTCGCTTGTGTTATCAGCAGTGTATATGAAGTTAGAAAGACTGCAAGGTCGATGAGAATGTTGTTCACGTAATAAAGTTCTTAATAAAAAGATAAAGAAGAAGTACGTCCAGAGCCCGCAGCATACTAACACCAACACGAGGAATCCTCCTTCAATATTTCAGTAGCGAAGCATTGTTTTATATAAACAAACAGTATCTGCCATATTCCCACTAAGTTTCAAGACTCAAGTAAAGAAAGTCGTAACTTAATGCCGTTCGCGGAAGGAGCGAGTTTTCATTACTCTTACACTATTGCAATTTATTAACTCAACTGTTGTTCGAACAATATCTAAGTTTGCACCGCCTCCATCTATTGCTTAAGATAATATTGTTAAAGTTATAAGAGGCGAAAAGTATATCAAGGGGGTTTAGGTATCTATTATAAACGGATGTAATAACTCAATTATTTGTTATGTTTATTTATTTATTTTATTTATTTATTTATTTAATTCAAGGTACAACGGTAGACAACCAATTAAAGCAACTTACATACATAACTAAAACATAATGAAACAGGAATTAACAGCATTCATGAGTTCGCCTCGCAGTACTTCAGGCACTCCGACAAAATCTCCTTCCATCCATCCACGAACAGATCATTTGTTGGATTTGCATCCAAGAGACCATTGAGCGCGGCCAGAGTGCGAGGAATCGGTGACTTAGCACGTGCGACGGTACGACATGAAGGCACGGCAAATAGTCGGTGCTTTTTACCTCGGCAGTAGTTATCCGGGACGTATAAGCGCGATAATGCCTCCAGTAGATCTGGTGCGTCAATATATCCACGAAGCGTTTTACAGGCTACTGCAAGTTGGTTTCTTGCTCTCCTTACCTCTAGCGAATTGTATCCTAGGCAGCATCTAAGCCACGGAGTTTATTATAAAGCAGGATCGTATAGCCCATATTGACTACATTAAAAATAATAAATATAAGTTTTAATCAAGCAAATATCGTCGCTAAGATCGATTGTCATCTGATTTAATTCACAATTTCCCGGTGCAGCCTCCAAGTTAGTGAAGAGACGGCCATTGCTGTGAACAGCCATTTGCTCAGATTTACGGCGCTCAGCCGCGAAGCCTCCTTTGTTCCACAGTGCTCCACCGGACACGACCCTACGTCCTCCGCACTTGTGTTGATTTACAGAAGGGGGATATTGACGACGAATTTTAAGACTTCGAAGATGGTAGTAAAATATGATTATTGGAAAGTAATCAAAGATTTTTGAGGTTGGAGGTGGTAATGAAGTTAAATTCATATTAATTTGTATTATTAAGTATAAAAAAGACAGATACATTGTTCTTAATATTCTAAAGGACTCCGCTACGTATAAAGAATAACTTTTACTCTAAATAACAGTGTGAATAGAAACAATTCAGCGCCCTCCTTAGGTCTTTTAAAAACTTTATTCAAACAAAATCAAACGTTCATCAAAGAGTTTCTGTGAGTAATACCGTGACATCTGTACAAAATTAAGCGTAACCTTTGATCATCAACCGAGCGACGAAACCAGTTTAAATCTTTACGTCACATACTCTTGAATACATTCCTTATGTACGTGCTGAGCTAAGTTACTTTGTTTCAAAAGTAAATAATCGAAGTTAGCTAAACAACATTACCCTTTAATAACGACGAACGATCAAATAATACTTGACGTTTACGAGGAAACTCGGTGCTACGCTCACGTAGCTACGTGCTACGATGCTTGCTACGACGCTACGGCGTAGGCACTAACTTACTATGTTAGTCTGATATCGAAACTTATTACATTGTAGTCAGTTTATGACCAATATGACGGTGAAATAGATTCGGATCGATGTTGTTCTGGTCATGTAGTATAGAGATTAAATTAAAATTATCTATTTGGTGTTCTCGTAAGTAAACTATTTAATTGAATTAAAACTAGCAAAATTGTTGCAGTTACAGGGGTTATAACAAACAGATATACACTTAAATATGTAAAAATACTGAATGAAATAATTCAATTATAATGATTTCATTAATCCTGCGTGATGAATTACAATTACTATTGTATCTCGGCTGCCGCTACACTCAGGCAAATACAGATTTAATGTAAAACGTGTTCATTTAATAATTATATTTTATATGTTGTTTGAAGTAATTGGTACAAACAATTTGATTGCATGCAAATTTTATATTTTAATAATTAATGCGAAACAAATAATCACATTATCAATTATACAGCTTCATTATGACAAAATGATTGATAGCTACTAATTTATAAATTATAGATTTATCAATGTTTGCTAAACCAGTTCAGACAAAATTACTTTACTTTTAATAGAATAAAGTAGATTCAATTTATAAAAATAACCATAAACCTAGAAATTTATATAGATTCTAGAAGTATGGCATAAAAAATTGAACCAGAATAACTGGTTGAGAAGTCAACCAACGACAATAATCTATACAACTAAGTAGTCCACCACATAGACATCATTAATGTATTAGGCAGTAAATTAAGAACGCTGTAATGAGCAAACATTAACAAACAGCAGTGACTGAATGTTTCACAATTTTGTTCAATTACGAAGTGATTAATTAATAGCACTAATATTGTATTTATTTACACATTCACATGCGTGAAACAAATAGAACAAACTAATGTAAAATAATAAATTTATACTATATTCTATTTACGAAGTCATTTCATTAGGTATCTTGAATTATTTCAACCCAAAGGTAATGCAAATAAAAGGAAATCTACACATTTGGATTTTAAAAGCCTGTTCCAAAGTTAGAACTGCGTATTATTAAAAAGTACAATTGTATAAAAAAAATGATCAAGAATCATTTATGTATAGGATTTACTTATTTAACAACAAAAAGTTATATTACAATGTTTTACTATTTAACAATCGTGGGCGTACTTACCACTTACTAAAGTCAAGTTACGTTATTTTTTGACAAAGGTTTGAAGACATTTCAGGTGATGTATTTTTTTTTTTTGGAATCCTTAGTAGACATCGATATGAGTGTTCTTTGAGTTTGTACTCTTCATGCAATGTATGGTGTGGTGTGTAATTATATAACACAAAAAATGGTAAGTTAAACAAATTAAAAAGGAAAATATTTGTTGCATATAATAATAAAGGTGCTATTGCTATTGCTATTGCTATTCACACTGTATTGGGATCGAACTATCATCACAGACAGGACAATTGTTGCTAACAAACCTGACATTGTGGTGATAGATCGACCAAGCCGTCGCACAATGATAATTGATATAACAATCCCACATGACGAGAATCTTGTGAAAACTGAAAAAGATAAAGCCAGTAAATATCTTGATTTAGCTCATGAGGTTGTCGACATGTGGGATGTAGATTCAGCAATCATTGTGCCGATAGTCGTATCTGCCAATGGCCTTATAGCCAAAAGCCTCGACCAACACCTGAGTAGGCTAACGTTAGATGGTTGGATCAAGAGCCTGATGCAGAAGGCAGTACTTCTGGACACGACGCGTATTGTCCTGTAGCTTGGATTTATCCCGTTACTGGTGGGCTACTGCTTTTTATATTTTTAAATGTTTTTTTTTTTTTTTTCTTTTTAATTTAATATTTAAAAATGTAACAACCAAGTAAAAGAAATAAATGAATGATCAATTGATAAGGTGCTATCTTTTTAATGTCGCTCAAAGAAGCTCCCACGAGCCGGGACTTTATATGGCGACCACTATAATAAGTCTCCACATGGAGTGGGTTTCCTTTGAACTGCAAGTGAGGAGGATGCAATAATCGTCGCCATGGCAACCTTTGATATATTATCTACGTAACATATATCTGCCTAGAAATTGATTGTTATGTATTGAAATAACTTTGAAATGAAGTGAAAGAGCTCAGAAGTAAGTTTTAATAAACAATCTACTACATATAACAAGTATGTAGATAAGGTTCTTTGAAAAGTACTCAAAACCTTGGTATACATACAAAAAGTTTCAGTCACACGAAAAGTTTCAGTCGGGATTTCCGTTTTTTGATTGATACGTAAATATCCATTCATACCTCACAATCTATTTTGAAATTTCTTTCAAATGTCGAGATAAAGTGACACAAACAGATTAAGGATTTATTTATAGCTTAACACAGATTCCGGTATTTTCGTTGTAATTCGATGACGTCATTCATCGATCGGAGATACGACACCGAGTTACTTGATTATTGTCCACCTATTCAATTTATTTTGAGCTGCGATGAGGAAATAATCTTGATGTTTTCATCTCGTGACCTTAAAATTTAAACAGCTGTGTGTTATTTTTTTTCTCTCAGTTAGCTAAAATTACCGTCGTGGTGACCCGGAGGTTTAAGACGTCCGCTTCTCATGCACGAGGGTGTGAGTTCGAAACCTACCAACGGCAAGTACCAATGTCACTTTTTCCGAGTTATATGTACTTTCTAAGTTTATTTAGACATCACTGACAAACTGTGAAGGAAAACATCGTGAGGAAAGTATGATCACATCTAACGAACCAATCAAGTCATTCGTTATTTATTTCCTAACAATGAAATGGTTCACAACAAAGGTTTCTCAGCAAATACATAACAAGATAAACCATAAAATTGTCCACATAAGCGTAACGCAATAAAACGGTGGCAGTAACATTAGGAATCTGTCATCTGAAGCAACCGTATAGCCGAGCAATTAACCATTTTCTAAACTATCACATAAAAGTGAGCCCTAACGCGACACATAAAAGGGTATCGACGAGCGACGTGCCTCGCATGTTTAGGGGCCCGCGTATCGATAATAAAACCCAAACGTCCCGCGGTCCCTTACTTTGTTGCACGTTTTATTACTTTTATTTACTTTTAGGGTTGAAAGATTGAAACTTGATGTTATTTTTTAAGACTACCGTGATATGTAGTTTGTCGTAAAGGTCATTTGGGCCACGGACAAAGTTGTAATTTTCTTTTGACAAGTAGACCCTTCCGACAAATAATGGCAACATGAAAATAAAGCAAAATGAAACGTACTGAAGTTGACAAACGGTTCAATATTGAACACAGTAATTACGATACACAGTCATTAGATTATGGTTACAAATGCCACATGAAATATTCACTGAATGAAATTAAACCATCAAACATAATAATTACAGAGAGCGGCCAACAATTCATTACAGCTTGATTTATGACGCTTTTACAGCATTGTGTAAAGAGCCATGGTTTATGAAAATTAATATTCGCTTCAGTTTTCAGCTGCTAGTCATTTTGAAGCCAGTTTTAGGTAATTCAGTGTGTGCAGCTCTCACAAGTGGCTCTCATTGAGCGGTTTGTGGAAATCAGTGAGTCATTAAATTGCAGTGAGTGAGATTGCTCTTATTTAGAACATTGAAACAGACTCGGGAAAATTATTCATATAAAGTAATAGGTACAAGCACAGATCTTTTCACAGATGAGAGGTATAGAGTAACATTCACAAACCTTTATAAGTCACAGATACTCAGGCGTAGGAACAACAATATTCGGACCATACAAATGTTTATTACGCCTACTCGACCAGGGTGGGAAATGAATCCCACAAGCCTCGGCCACATCGACGCAGGAGCCGTTGTCTCTCGTCTCTCGTAAAATAAATATAGCGGTATCGCTATAACCATTCCGCTAAGCTATCAAATTACCACACAATGTTCCATAAACATTTACGTAGACCAAAATATTACAGTTACGTAAACAAAATCTAGGAAATTTTACTCAAGATTTTGTTGAAAAAATATTATCTCCGCGAGGAGAATTAATTTACTAATGTGTCACTGCCATTTTATAATGGAAAGGATCAGTTTTTATCTTATTTCATTAGATTCAGCACACCACTACAGTATCCTGTTAATATTCATTAGTGTAATTACTCCCCCCCCTGCGCCCCCCCTCCGTCCTATCCTGCCCCCTCCCGTCCCGTGCCATCCCTCGGCTCTTTGTCACCGAAGCTCTGAAATTCAGCCACTTTACAGAGTCAAGTGACTTATTATTTATGAAGTGCCCGATATGAATTTTTCCTAAATAAAATTCATGATCTTTTTAAAAATGGCGAAAATATAAAATTTGTGTTTTGTGCGCGAGCCTGTCAAGTATTTTATTTTGATATTCTCTTTGTTGGCTTGCTGTAATCTTTTCTTTAAATTAATTTGGTTTTTGAGGAATAAATACAATTTAAAGTTGTTTTGTTACGGAACGGCTAGACATTTCTGTGATTGTTCAGTCAGAAACTGATTTGTGTAAAGTGAGTTTAATATTGTAATAATTTCTGGAACAGACAGTCTAAAAATAGGACTTTTAATACTAGTAATAGTACTTTTAATACTAGTAATAGTACTTTTAATACTAGTAATTTTAATTATTATGTTATCGGCTTACTCACGTATCGTTTTGACGAGGAACTCGACTAGTTTCAAGCCATGCTAGAGGCTCATATTCATGAGCAGCATTACGCAACACACGACGCGGCGATTGTCGCACTGCTACTGGCGATTCGAGCCACGCGCCCATCGCGCCCTCTGCCTGGAATCGCGCGTACTATCCGGCGCGCGCGACGATGTTGGCTCGTTAGACTCGCTCGCCGGCGGCTGCGCAGGTGTTGGGTTCGATTCTCGGGTCGACGCAAAAACGGTGTTACATACCGCGCTTACTGTGTCACACTCCAGACCCGCAACATTGTAGGCTGACGCAGATTGCAGACTTGGCTTCCAGGCAGGAGGTAATGCCCAGCCACCGTCTCTGTTGAAGTTGGGACGACGACTTATTTCGATGGCCTCACGTACTTTCCGTGGTACGAAGTATTTCTCCCTCGCTAGTACGGAGACCTTGTCGAAACGGAGGAAGTGAGTCGTGCCCGCGCTACAAGCATGCTCGGCTACTGCAGATGTATGGGTGTCCATGTTCTTCACACTGCGTATGTGTTCCTTGAGTCTGGTTGTGATGTTGCGGCGAGTTTCCCCGATGTAACTCGAGCCACAGTCGCACGGTATCATGTATACCCCGGGAACTGCCAGTGGATCCTTATCCTTAGGCGAGCGTAATAAGTTCCGTAATAGTAGTAGCCGGATAGTACGCGCGATTCCAGGCAGAGGGCGCGATGGGCGCGTAGCTCGAATCGCCAGTAGCAGTGCGACAATCGCCGCGTCGTGTGTTGCGTAATGCTGCTCATGAATATGAGCCTCTAGCATGGCTTGAAACTAGTCGAGTTCCTCGTCAAAACGATACGTGAGTAAGCCGATAACATAATAATTAATTTAGTATGTCTCACGAAAGTTACAATAAAATCACTAGTAATTCTGTATTCGTTCTTTTAAAAAGACGGTACAATTTAGTAGAACAACAATTCACAACTATTTATGTAGGTACACAGAAAGTATGGCAGTCGTACAAATGTAGTCGCGTGACATTATGCCGAGAAACAAAGCAACCTACACTTAACTTGTAAACTTGTAAATTACTTTACTTTTTGACTTTTTCACGTAAATTAGGAAGCCATTAAAATGAGGTTAAGGAAACTTACTGATTTAAAGTTGGCTTTATTTTAGTAGAAACTTACGTCGACACTAGAATTTATTAGCTTTAAATGAGACCCACGCTTACTGATTACTTTAATTTATAAAAACGAAGCGGTAGGTACTTAATGGAATTATAATGCAGTATTTCAATTATTTAACTTAGAAAAAAAGCCATCAATATGGGAACTATACACATTACCAGTCCTGAATTAACAATTTTCTAATAAAGTCGATACAAGTTATCGAGGAAATTTGTTAGCGTCAGGGGTATCGTGTGTACTGGTGTTTGTAATTTACGTAGATGTTCGAAACATACATATTTTATTTGGACTTAATTGTACCATACATAGAGAAATAGATAGATAAATGTGGACGAGCCATGTTTCGGCACGAATGGGCTGACCGGAGTAACACCATGGTCTCACAGAAAACCGACGTGAAACAACGTTAGCGTTGTGTGTCGTTGTATGAGTGAGGTTGCCGGAGGCCCAATTACCCTCCTTCCCAATCCCCGATTCCCCAACAACACTGAAATTTCTAATCGCCAATAGGCCGACAACGCATTTGCAACGCTTTTGGTGTTTCGGGCGTCCATGTCCAGCGGCGATTGCTTACCATCAGGTGATACAGTCTGCTCGTTGACTGGCTTATACCATAAAAAAGTATTTTATGTTAATAAAGCTATCAGTAACCTGTCTCATTTCTATCAACTGCCGCTGTGTGTAGACAAGCGCTGAGAGAGCGATACTAAATCGTTAACCAATCAATCTTGTTCCTACTTATCTCGCAGACATCATATCTCCACCAGCTTCAGTAGGGATTAGGTCTACAGGCACTGAAAATAAGGTTCATTTTCCGCTACTTTTTAATTTATTTCCCATGCTAGTTAAATCGTATTTAAATCGAATTAAAATTAAATAGTGATGACAAATTATATTATTAGATTTGGTTCAAAAATGTGTGACACGATAAACTAATTATGTGCTCTATAATAAAATACTATTTTGACCGGTGGTTTTAATCTATCATGATTATGTTAATAATAACTAATTAAATGTTCTGTATCTATTAAACCGCGGATTTATAGGGATTTGTGGGAACAAATTGTGCCAAAATGATTGCTAAGTGTTGCAATACATTTGTATTAGTTAGGGCTGTGTTTGCATCGCGTGCTCAGTTTTTGCGGGTTCGCGTGCAAGTGACGGGCGGCGTGCGCTCTGCAGTCGCCTGCGAACATTCTGAATATGTCGGCAATGCCACTGGTTCGGGTCACAAACTGCTTGAAATATGTACTTCTAAACGATTGTGATTGAACGATGTTGATAGTGTCGTAACTAATAGCAGGAATTTTGTTTGTTTACTTGCTACTTGATAAGGTATAGTATTTCCCTGTGCCAATTACATAGTTTCGGTCTATTGTTGTTTCTTCATTACTTTTATAAATTGAAGTCGTTTCTTTTATATGTTTGAACTAGTTTGCATGAAAACTAACATAACTAGACCAACAAAAACGTCGCCATTTATTAACACAGATCACCAAAATACTAGAAGTCACAAGCTAACATGATAAAATAAAACACTAGTATTTCACCGCGGCGCGGTCCGATAAAAATAATTCCATCCATTTGCTTCGCCAACACCCATTTGAAATCGGAACGCTTAGCAATAACTCCGCAATGCAATATCAGAAAACGGTTAGTATCACGAAAATTGTTCAGCTTTCAGCGATATAAAGTGTTGCTTCTACCTCGGTTTAAATCCATTTAGAATATATCTTTTCAGGTAGCGGGAATTTTGAAGCGAAGCGCAGTGGAGCGACGCGGGCGCGGGCCGGAGCGGCAGGCGGCGGCGGGGGGGGGCTACTGTAAATGTAGCGCAGTGTGGTTTATTTCTTTTAGCACCCGAGGACATGCCCCGAACGTCATTGTTACAGGAACTGGCGGAATTTCGTGTTTTTATATTATATCGTAGTGTTTTTACATCGTGCTTTGGTCTTGGGAACGAGTTATTTTAACGTTATTTTTTATCGCCTGCCTCTCGCCGCACCGTCACTATCGTCAGACAGCGTGCTCGTGGACCTTTTACAGAGACTATAGACTGGTGCAACGATGACGGGGACGTGACCGACTGCAGTTTGTTAATCAAAACCCTATCTTAAATGGAATGGAATATTCTGTTCTTATCATATGATATTATTGTAGCGTTACGTAAACTAATCTTATTATACGGTCGAGCTAACTGTATAAGATAAATGAACACACTATTACTTAGAAGTCTCTTTGATACAAAAAACAACTAATGATTCTTAAACATGTTTGTGTAAAGAGACTGAGGAAAAAATATCTTCAAAAGCAACTTTTCTAGGAATAGAAATACATTTTTTTAGTTAATAAGCCGGTAAACGAGCAGTATTATCGCCTGATGGTAACCAATCGCCATCGCCCACGGACACCCGAATCACTAGAGGCGTTACAAGTGTGTTGCTGCCTTTTGAGGATTAGGAATTTAGGGATTGTTGGGAAATTAGGAGGGGGGGGCGTAATAGGTTCTCCTGTAACCTCACTCACACAACGCAAGCATTATTTCACGTCGATTAGTAAGGTCGTGGTATCACTCCGGTCGAGCCGGCCCATTCGTGCCAAAGCATAGTTTTCCCACACTTAAATACCCAGATCCAAATACCATATCCAGGTATTATCTTTAATATCACTTCATTTCATGCCAAAGTAACTAGAGATATATTTATACTCTGTGGTAAAACGACATAAACAATATTAATTAAAATAAATAAATAATTTCTTTGATACAATTCTCCTTATTATAGTTTTCTAGGAATCTTCTTAGATAAATTAATTATTTACTTGTTAAAATGAAGAAAATATAACCGTCCTCGTTTTTACCATTTTAATTTAATAAGTCTGGATCTTTGATCATAAGTCCTCACTTAAAATTAAAATATAGAATTTAAGTATCTTAATATTAAAGATCCAGCATTAAAATAGTATCGCCGGTTTTTGCCACTTGAATAAGTTAGGGAAAAAGATTATTCCGACATTTTCCTGACTAAATAAGATATTTTGTACTAGCTCCTGCCAGTGGCTTCGCCCGCGTTTCTGTGTGATAAAAAGTATCCTATCACCCAAGTCAGGTCATACCTGATCTGTATACCAAATTTCATCAAAATCCATTCAGTTTCAGCGTGATTGACGGACAAACAAACAAACTTTTACTGTGATTAATTGGAAAATTAAACAAACAGGGAAACAATTTTACTCGAAGCGAAAGAGAAACTAGGAGTCGTTCTTCTCTCGTTTATTATACCTATGGAAACAAAACTTTGGGCAGATCTATTGTAATCTTCCAAAGTGTACTGTTTTTTCCAGTGACTTCTCCCGCTCGGGCGAGGCGAGATGGAGTGTCCGACTCTTACTGACTAAAAATCAATTAGATATACATTCAGACATAAGTAATCGTAAATTCTTGTACAAAAATGCTTTGAAAGTGTAATAAAATGGTCAAAGCAAAGCGAATGAAGAGCAGAGCTATCAGGTACCTGTTAGTAACATGTAAGGTTGCGGTACACACAGACAAAAGACAAAAGCCTCCCAACCTTGGTACTCGCGGACTCGACTCACAAAAGAACTTCATCGCTGTCATTTCCATTTTCTTGCTGCACCGCAGACTTATCGTATTGGGCTCCGAGACCCGCGAGTCTACTGTTATCTTGTCTTGAGAATAGCATATGAAGAAATGGTCTTTGTCGTGTATATGATGTTATCTGTTGGTGCTAAAGAAAATTGAAATAATAATATGACATGTATTTTTATTTGAAGTAATTGTGATTTGTGCAAGTATAACACCAAAGACGATAGGACGATATGGTGTATAATTTTTTTTTTTTTGAGAGGTGAAATCATTCAACGACGTCTCCTGCCTTGGGCGAGGTGAGATGGTGTGTCAGACTCATACTGACTAAAAACCAACCCGTTCCTAATTCTGCTTTTCAAGCCGGCGCCCAAGTAAACCTGCTAGATAGTCCACCGCTCCGGATATGTATAGCATAGGCCTACTTTTCGATTACTTACTTTGTTTTATACAGTGTACAAAAGCAACCAAAGTCCGTGTAACAGTACAAAAGATTCACTCAGGCGACAATAAATGTTGGTCAAAATGTTTATTTTCAAATAAAGAAGTTTTAGCAAAAGTTTTCCTCGTAATAATGCGGTACAAGTGGCCCGCCGGTCTAGTGGCCCCACCGCAACTTTATGTGCTCTGCCGTGTTTCCTTTATAAGAGGGCGGGCAAAGGCTCCGTTCTTATTTCCGGTTCGGCGGGTGTGACGTCACGTAACCGGAAACGAACAGCGCTCACCGACACATTCCAATAATAATATGTTGTTTTTGTTTTCTTAATCTCCGAGATTTGAATACAGAGTGTTTGTTCAGTCGATGCAAACTTTTATAGCACTCGTCACCAACTAAAGTAATACTCGTACCTACGAGGGAGATATTTGGAAGTTTTGTCTTCGCTTTTTGTGTACACGAAAATATTTGATGACACTTTTTGTAACTTTTATTTGCGTTACAACGTAATGTTTACAAATTTGTTCTAGTTGCAAAATACAACAAAACCTGTGTAACTGAGAGATCGGTCGGTAAAACAGGCACGTTTTATATTTTCATTTTACTCTAAGCAAACAGTAAAACAGTTTAGAGTCTAATTCGTACAGAATGAGGCCTCCCTCGAGGAAAAGTAAACATCTTATTTTAAGAATTAGGCTGTTAGCATTTTTATTAAATTTGTTGAATTACATAATATATTACACAGATTATGTTTACTCTTATAATGCAATTTTTAAACAACATTTTACCAGGCTTACTGTAATAAGTTTAGGAAGCTGAATTATTAACTTTTAATGGAATAAATATCTAGGGACCTTAAGGTTTATAAAATAATGAAACCAAAACCGTACACAATACGTTCTGTACCTACGTAGGTATGTTCTGAATATGTGCGTATAACAAGATGACACAGTTACCTCAACATGTTTGCATATCAAAATCTGTGTACCATCGAACGCAATAAATGTTCGTAACTTAAATAATCAAGTTATGTTTGTGTTGTCAGATACATCTCGGGACATGTCTTAGTTCTGTAAACACGGCTGCGGCATATTACGTTGGCTGACGACACCACGTTGGCGCCAATGTTTGCCCAAAATCGCTCGCATACGATACACGCTTAACCAATGTTTTGTTAGCAAAATTGAGTTCGCTGGGGACGTCTAAATTGAAAAGGTTTTGGTGAAAATTTTTTAAAGTCTTGATTATTTTGCTCTAAAATTTCTTGTTTACTTTATTTTTTTACCAATTTGGTAAATATTGGTATTGGACGTTAGCACATTCAAGCCTGACGTAGCTTTTAGTTTTTAAATGTTGGTTTAGGTGCAATCCATTGGTATTTTTCATATTTTGTACTTTACAAGCCATAAACAAGCCCAATTATCCGTTTCAGTATAACAACACCTGTATTTATTCCGTAATCAACGTTTATGACAGATGTCTTTCACCCGCCTCCCAACATTGGCCCAGCGGCCGCCCGGCGTGTAGCGTGTGGCGTGTAGCAACACAAACAGTATGCAAATCACGGCGCGTCGCGTGTCGGCCTCAGGTGGCGCGCTGTCACTCGTATTTGTTAATTTCAAGATTTCATTCAAGTTGTCGCGAGGGATAATTGCTTGTATCCCCACGAATCACACGACTCCTTGTCAAGGGATCACATTTGTACGTCGTATTTTGCATTCAAGTATTAAATTATCTCCTGCCCTTATTTAATTCGGAGGTGACCTTATTTAAGTTGTTATTGCCGTGTTGCTAAAATAATATTACTATCAAATATTGACAAATTTATTCTATGTTCAGAATAATTTATAATTAAAACAATATTTAGATGAAATTTACATATTTGATTAACTGAGTGACCTAATTTTAAGTAATAAAGGTCATATTAAATTTAAATTCGTATAATATATGAGCCATTAAATGAGAAAGCCATTAAAATAAAAACAAGATCCCGCCATTTGAACTTGTTAATTATTTATGACGTCTCCTACGCTCTGAAGTTGGAGTCGCCAAAAATACTTTGATTATAATTATGTTCGGAGTTTGCAATGAGCAACAGAACGGGTGGCAACAGAATGGGTGGCAACAGAGATTACCACCAACTTACTCTTTACGACTTAATTACTCACAATTTACGGCGCTTCAATTAATGAAATCTTTTTAATTGCTTTTTGTCTATTTGAAATACGTATGACTATGTAAGGGTAGGGATACATTTAGCCTTCATCGTACGTTCGAAATAATTCGATGTGATTTCTCACTATACAGAACCACGGATTTTGCAAAATTGTCACCTATTACCAATATTGTAAGGTCGAATTTGTAGTGTTGACAGTAAGTAAGTTAGAATGTATTTTTGTTGCAGGTGGTTTACCGGGCGTGAGCGGCGGCGACGGCACGCGTCCGGAACGACCTTACTTCGACGACGTGTCGCCTCGGAACGTGTCCGCCGTCGTCGGACAGGCAGCCGTGCTCCGGTGCCGGGCCAAGCACATAGGGAATAGAACAGTGAGTATCTACGGTGAATAATGTCACCTGTGGGTAAAACCTTCGTCTTTCTTGCTTGTTCGAGTTAACTTCAGTAAAGAAGGTTCAAAAAGGTCTTTGGTCTGATTGGAGTAGATATTTTACTCTTTCCTTCATACTTCCTGACAAAATAATTCTTTTTTACTAACAATCAATTTAAGTCAGCAAAATATCCCTAAAGAATAAATATAAACATTCCGCTGCAGCGCTATGCTGCGACTTCTAATTTAAATTTATTTGCGCAAGACCCGACTCTTTTCATCCGTTTGCGCCATAAATCAGCTATAAAATAGTGTAAGAAGTAGTCTGCAGTGAACTAGTTACCTAGAATAAATAGCAGTTCATAGAGTGACAACAAACCGAGCAGACGCCGCTGCCGTCGCCTCTCGATCCTCGCCGTCCACTTCAAATAACAAACTTGTACAGTATCAATTACGAAAAATTTCTGTAATATAACCATGTTATTTCGATGTGTTCTCTACTTTATACAATCATTGTAAATGTGAGAGCCCTGTAATTAACTAAAATCAAATTAGACTAGTAGAATGCATTTATGTCAGCTTGGAGTTGTCATGCTCACTCAAAGGTCTCATTGGCGGTGGCACGGGCATTGGATCGCTCGATTCCCTGCAACATGGTTGAGTTGGGCGGTGCTGGTGTACGTGTCATGTTCGTGAACGGGCGCTGTCAACTGGGACTGGTCAGCTCCGGACTGCATTAATTTTTATTGTCCTCTAGGTTATTTTCTTTTTCTATCGCTTCGACTGTATATTAGTTTTACATTGTTCTCACATAGTTGAAGTAATCGAAACAATGTAACCAAGAATTGTATTGTAAATCTGATTGAAAAAGAGTAACCTATGGAGTTTCTTGCTCGTTCTTCTCCATAGGAATCTACACTTTGGAACGAGCAAATAGCTTCACTAGAGGACTGACCGACAGACAGACGTTATTAATATTATTATATTTGCTTTGACGTTCAAAAGTGCCTTTCTGGTCTATTTGAAAAATAAATGATTTTGACTTTTGACTTTTGATTACCAACTGAACCTGAGGATATTTACTACTGTATTAATTACTCCCTCTTACTATTTCTATTGATCGCACTCCTAAATCAAAACTTGGAATCCCTTAATCAAGATTTACAACTATCGCCTGAGACATGTTACAAGTCCGAGGCATTCCATCAACATAATCCGAAACATAAATTACTATTATTACGCCAATGATTGCGGTCATATCCCCTTCGGTCAGTCGACCGAGATATTAACCCAAGCGGTTATTATCTTAGTCATTAATACCTTGATTACTATGCTCTATACATACGCTTTGTAACTAAGCCAACACCAGCAATGTATGCGTACATGACTGATGCATCGCTTCTACTGTGATTGTATGTACAAATATAATGCACTCTACGTTAATGAAATCTTTCCAATGAACACACGGGTGTCAAATTACCAGTAAAACATAATTTTCTTTGATCGTGTATTCTGACTTTATATGAAACATGAACCTGAGCGGACCGCCGAAACAGATTGGAACATACAAATCAAAATTCACATGACCTCTGCTCCCATAAGGGCTGCAGGCCACCTGGCAACCTCTCGAAATATCATTTTTCAATGTCGATGTCCTCATTGGTTCGATATCCCTCCTCAGGTTCGGTCCACTGGCCGCCATATTAATGGTTGAGGGATCCCCAACCCATTCGAGAAAATAAATAGCCATCTGACATGTCCTACGATGCATTATAATATATTGTTCGGCATGGATTATCTGCCGTCATTTTCTTGTAAAAAGGCCTCGTGGATTACGAACCCCTTTTTAGGATTTTTTTCTGTTTTTATGCCGTCGTGATGGGGTTTCTGTGTTGGGCTCAATGTATGCTGAGTGGAAACGGTTTAAGTTACTGACGTTTTTATAAGCTTTTGTTGTTTTACAAGATAATGGCTGTGCGGGTAAAACGTACGGGGAAATGCATGTACTCGTATGTGTAAATATATTTCAGTTAAATGATTACAATAATTTTATTATGTTAATTAAGTCCGCAGTGATAAAGCTGCTGCCACTTAAATCAGGAATCGATACAATTTAACCAAAATGTTTCCTCCATATAAACATTCTTTCAATCGTAAAATTACCGAAAATCAACGCTGAAATGACCCTTGTAATGGACTGATATTGTCATAATGATCATACTCGTTAAAATAGCTTTAACAGCAATTTGGCACAAATGTACTATTTGGGTCACCGCAGGCGATGCCGGTACACCTTTATGTATAGTTATATCGCCCGTGTTTCCTCCTCCACTGGCTGCGGACTTGTTTTGTCCAATATTGTGTAATTTATAAACATTGCTTTATTCGCACAGTATTGCCTGTTTATTTCTCCCCCTTCCTGGACGTTCCCGGTGAAGTGAAGTTCATCGATTTTATTTGATCTCCTCTAAGAATTTCATAAAGTGTGTCAAAGCTTTATAGGTTCAAAGACACGTATTCAGTTTGTGAGTAAGGTTGTATAAAGTGCGCCATTTGTTGTAAATAAACATTTAGCACCGTCCATTGTCATAAACTCGCGGATGATCTTAGTAAATCCTACACATTTCCTTCTCTGAATACACCGCGAGCAGGACAGAATAAATCTTCCTTAGCCCTTGACGAGGATAATAAAATAAACAAATATCCGCACAGTTTTTGCGGAAACATAAAGCGACGTCGACTGACCCATTTCAATGCTGAGGTTAATTCATCAAATTTCTGCAGGCGCTCGAGAGGAATTGAAAAAAACCTCTCAGTCGCTTAGCCGTTACTTAATTTTATTATTTTAAAGGCTGTAAACAGTCTGAGGACGTTCCATCTTGCTTAATTACAGGGCGGACTTACGGGCTCACCCCAGCTTACTCTAATTACGTAGAAAAACAAAAACCCAACAAAAGGGAGGGGAATTTATTTTCTAATTTCTCAGTCTGGAGAGCTCTCGAATTAAAAATATAATTCAAACGTTTATTGTCGGTGTAATTTTAATCAAAGGGCACGGGCCTATCTCTTTGTGATGTAGGCGCACGGGAAAATAAGTCGCTCGGCTCTGTGGGCCGGCGCTTTACATGTTTATATGGCTCATTCTAAGCCGGCACGATAACCTTGTCACGAGATAACCGAATCATCTGAACCGAATAACTTTGAGGATACACATACAATAAGTATATAGTTGGTATATTATATACACCAACTATACTGATATTGACAGCATATTGCCCCATATTGATAACAAAAAAAGTAAAGTTGTGATTTGCATCACGGCACCAAACTAGTGTCATATTTTCTTATCTTATGATAATAATAACAGAATCTGTTGACATATTTAGGTGTAACCACGACAAAATATTAACTGGACAAGTTTAATACAAAAGTGTCGCAAGTTGTGGCACAAGTACAAGTACGTGAAGGTGTTAAGTTGGCGACTTGTCCATAACTATTTCGGAGCACGTATGGACGAGTCCCAGCAGATTCACTGCCCGAGACTCGGCACACTATTCCCGGACCACACTCCAGTTTCTCCGAATTGATGGATAAAGGAATACTGAGGGAACCACCATATTCTATTAATATTAACAGACAGAGATCAATATTGGAGTACTAATCAAAAAGGGACCATCGCAGTGGGCCGGTATATTGAATACTGATGTTAACGATATTCGTCCTAATTTTAACAGACGAGAGAAAGGCGCTCCGAGTAATATGGAGTGGTTGCTAATTGATATTCGTCAGGTAAAGTTGGATTGCGAACTTTAGGCCGACTTTATTCGAAAATGCTGATGTTGGAGTCAAGTTGGCCGGTTTTTGAAGCCCACGGGACTAAAGTTGGTAATTCATGTTATAGCCAAACTTGACGCTCGGAATTACATCGGACGTTTGATAATTGAGTTATTATTGACGTTTGAGATACTGTATTGCTTTACGTTTTAGGCTAACTGGATGTTATTAAATTAGACATACGCGTAATTTGTATTTAGGTCTTATATTCTAGGTTAATTTAGGTTCTAATGATAGTGCTAGTGACCATGTCAGTATTTTGGTCTTATTGATGAAGCTTGTATCAATAGCAAGTCTGTATAGTCTAGCTCGTATCCGGACTCTAATAATATAATTAGGACAAAAATTTGACACCAGACAAACTAATCATATCATTCTTTATCATCAACATACAACATCAAACTAACCTGCCCCCTCTTCCCCAGGTATCGTGGATGAGGAAACGCGACCTTCATATCTTGACGTCGCACATCTTCACGTACACGGGAGACGCGAGGTTCAGCGTGCTGCACCCGGAGCCCTCAGACGACTGGGACCTGAAGATAGACTACGTGCAGCCGAGGGACGCCGGAGTATACGAGTGCCAGATCAACACGGAACCGAAGATCAACATGGCTGTGATACTTACGGTCGAAGGTGACTTTATAACGCAACTTGTATCGTGCCATTTGATATTGTAGCAGTTTCATTTGTGCTTATTGTTTGTTATTTGTTTTGGAGTTACTGAGATGATGGTGATGATCGGCATAGAATTTTGACATTATTATCATTAATGTCATCAAAGATATCTGAAATGGCAAAGAAATCATAAAAAAGATAAGCAAAATGAATATATTGTTATAATTTCTAACGTTACTGTTAGTTCAGAAGCTTGTATTCTGGCCGAAATTTACACAATAACAACAATTAAACTAGATTAATCTAAATCGCATTATTCGTATTTAGTATCGAAATTAAACCACCTGTCATGTACTGACATTGGTTGGGTTCATTATCAAGCTCATTTCGTGCTACATATTATAACAAATTATTTCGTATCAAATAAATGATATTTTGTACATTGCTACTAAAGATTTGATTCGGTAAAATTATGGTAACATTAGACTTCCTCACTTAATCTTGTTCGAAAACATAAAAAATCACGGATAAAACGAAAATTAAATTACAAAAATAAGTACTCGGGCACTTAGAGAACCTCTTAAATGTTTTAATTAGGAAAACAAGTTTGGACCTTGCCTAAAGCAAATATAAATTAAAGGACATCGGGCGTTTTTTACCCGATTTTTTAAAAGTCGCGAACATAAACCAAAATATTTTTAAATGATAGTGTTTGCAATCATATTTAATATTGTGTAGTTATTTTGATTCACAATAATGGGAAAATGGAAATAATTAGTAAAATGAAAATGATATTTTAAGTTGACTATTTTTCCTAATTACTAAACGACCGCTCAGTAAGTTAAAATATCACTCCGTGGTATTTTTATAAACCCAATCAGACTAAATCCGTCAAGTTGATGTGCATATTTCGTTCTCACTCTCGCCCATAGTCTTAAAACTGGTATTATGTTGCGCTCGCGCAGGTAGCTAGCTTATCTTACTACATCGCAGTCCTTCGTCATCATCATCGCAGTCCTTCGCCAAAAGTTAAGAGAAAAATATGTTGTTTTAATTATTTTTGATTCCCTTTTTCCTCTTCAATTATTGCCCAAAAACATTTATAAATATTTTTTAAATGTCCAATTTCTCCTTATTGCCACGACCCACAGATATGGGAACTATACCATTGTGAACTAGATTTAATTGCCTATCCACCGTACCTAATTTTATTTTTGTTCGCCGTAGGTAAGTGTCCCATACAAAAATGCCCGATGTTCTTTATTAACATAAAATGTTCCCAGTATTACTCCATACACAGCCGTAGAAACAAATTCCATACTTTTATCCTTATTACTTATTTATGATTAAATTTTCGTGAAAAAGTCAGCGTTAAAAGAAAACTGAGCTCAGCTTATTAACAGTAATAGACAGCTCTTTACCTCCTATCACAATAAGTAATTGTATTACGCTGTTATCACAAATTAGATTAAGTTAGTGAACATTAAATAAAGTGCATGCATTAAGGCAAATCACGAGTCTGCCATTATAGGCGCTCGTTTGTTCATATTATTAAACTGTAAGATGTTTGTAAATATAATCTGCACGTCAATTAGCGTACTATCTTTAAATATATACGAAATTTAATTACACGCATTTTGTTACAAAGCACATGCTACACTCAAACAGAATGTATAATGTCGCATTGAAATTGTTCCTACATATTTTACGAAGGGCGGGTCACGACGACCCTCGAATTACAAGCGAGGTAATCATATCCGGCAATGAAAACCTAAATAAAATGAGCGAAAATAGTAAAAGGGGTAAAATTGGAGGTACTTACGAAAAATTACATTTTGCTTTTATGAACTAAAATTGGCTCTACCTGTCCTAATGTAGATGGCAGCGAAGAGATTGTAATACGTTACGTAATAAAAATAAGGGTTGTGTTTGTGATTGTGCAAAACGTGTTCATACACATCTGTGAGTAAATATTATCACATACTGGTTAAAGCTGGTACTCTCGAATTGCCTAAAATATAATAATTAGCGTGTGATGTCCACTCATATGACATCAAAAACACTCGTAACTGGGAATAATATCGCACGAGCAAGTTTAAAAAGAAACATATCAGCCATTATCCGCCACGGCCTCGTGTAACAAGGATAAACAATACAAAAAGCCTTGGTCCTTTAGTCCGTGGGATCGTATATAACGCATGAAAAGTGACGATGGCGTAATCCGGCATTCATCTCTCGTCATATTAGTAGTGGGTCTAATGCCGCGGTACAAAGTGGAACACATCTATCCACGTCACTCGCGACGCGCGCACTCTTTGTATCACTCGCGAGTTATTTTATTAAAATTTTATGGCGATACGTTTTTATTAATAAACAGTATTTATTAATAAATATACAAAATGAACTGTTATTGCTTCGATAGTCCACTGTTTTATATTAATAAATCTGTGTAATAGGTTCTCAAATCTAATTTGGCCACGTTTTAATAGAGTTTTTTCTCTATAATTGCCCTTTCGTAACCTTTCCAAGCGTAATCTTGTGAAACTTTTCATTCAATTTAAACCTCATAAAGCGTCTTTAAACGTTCATAGACCTTTAAAATGGTCTGTAATAAGTTATTTATAAACGGTTGAGATTTTAAGCCGAGCAATTGCGATACGTTATTGGTGAACGTGACTCGAGGGATATTACTCGTGTTAGGGAGGCTTTGCTTTATATAATAAATGTGAAAATTGTTGCCAGACCAGTGACACTGACCTGTGAGTAGGAGAGATAAGTACAAACATCTATTGTCGTTATTGAGTCTGCGGGAGTAAGCCGAGTAACGTGAGACACGTACCTCCTAAAGCTTATACAATAAAATATCAAATGGAAAAATATTATCGACTTAATATTATTTTAATAAAAAGCAAGTGTAGTTTTCTTCGAAGAAAAGTGAGCATGACTGAGATAAAAGAGTTTTCGAGGTAGATCGTTATAGAAAATAATGTGTTGGAATCCAATTTCATAAGCACATAATTCTAGTGATAACATTTTCGAAGAGACTGCAATATGTGTGACCGCTGTAACGATATTATCTGTCCTCCATCATTGTCCTTAATTAACAGAGGCCTGACAAAAGCCCTCAGCATTACGAAGACATAAAATAACAATAACGCCGATGTGAAATATTTTCGTATTTAATTACATTTTGATACGTAATTATTGTCTCGTCGTCCGATTATTGGCATCGTGTCTTTAGGATTTCATCTGCAGACTTTCAATCTAACGTATCGCAAGATAGCAAATCTAACACTAATAATGAGTTAATTTCCAATAATATATAATAAATAATTTTAATATATTACCACGCTGCACACATCTAAGCTTTGTATAAACTATACGATTTCTTAAGCAAATAGGGCTTAAACAACTCAAAAACGCATCACCATCAACATAGAAATTAAACCTGATTCAAAATAAAATCAGAAAGACATATTTGAAACAAAAATAATAAAAAAAAAATATTGTCTTTTTATCAGAAACTGATAAACTATCAGATCTGGGGCGGAGCGTAATGAACGATCAAAGGAAAGTATCCAATATAAATGAAGGCCGAATGGTCCTCCAATGAATAATTTAAAGCAATCTTTAGGAGAGAATCGTTCCGTCATCAATTCAATAGGAATTATTTATAAAATCAATGTAGCTGCGTGAATTAGATTTGGTAGGATAAGGATCCCTTGTTACGACTGCGCATCTTGTTTTTATCTCTGATTGTGACCAATCATTTTTGTAGGAATTATGGTAAGTTTATGGAGATCTAAAAAAACAGATCTGGTTATATATGACTTAAAATATTCAGCATCGTAGGTAAATAAACAACTCATACATTTTTAATTTAACGACTCCTAATAATTGACCAAAATCATATTACAGCTTTTCGCTTAGTAACATGTCAGTCCTAAATGTAATGTTCATCTATTTAGGAACGTCTTATAACCTAAATACGGTATTACACTAAGCAATAGAAAACAAGACATCGTTCCCGTAAACGATTAGTGTGTACTGTGTCGGTAAAAGCTGGTAATTACTAACAGCCAGGAAAATATCTCAGCAGAACCCATTAGCGACGTAAACGGTGGTATTTTTTTATCCGATTATGAATCTTTAGAATTAAACCGCCGTCGGGCTCTTTGTAAAAACTTGGCGACAAACCGGGTCAAGGTCGGAACAATTGAGTTGGTTAATTAAACAAATTGCTACCTTCCAAAGTACCTGTGTTATTTTTTGTTGATTTCAAAAGAAAAAAACCGTCTCGAAAATAGATTAAGGTTTTAAGCTAACTTTTAAGTAATTGTCGACGTGAAATGCTATTAAAGAATTATGTTTCTACAAAAAGATGTTTCACAAAATCCTGTTAACCATCTTTATCGAATTATCTTCCTACACTTTTAGTTTTGTAATTCACTTAAGAGATACGAACGGTGTACTAAGTATTATCTACAGATATCGCAGAAATATAATCCAATCAAGTTCGAAATACGTATTCATCACACATTAAACACACTTCCCTGGAAAGATGCGGGACGGTAATTAAATAATCATTGAGAGAGCAATCACATGAGCTGTCAAAGTAAAATTCACGGCTGCGTTCAAATCAATAGGCACACGGTAGATTGGCCTGGAAGTACTGGGAGTCTGGGACTCGCACAGATTATTCAGGAAAAAATATGGGGAAAACTATTACTGTTATGTTTCAATGGACTGAGAAATTCTTGTGTCCTTGTTCATGTAGCAGGAAAATGCTTTTATCTTGCAAATATGTACGATGTTTACTATTCCCTACGCACTGATATAACAACGAATTTGAATCTTTTTGTTTGGCTTTATGTCAACTGAGAAATAGTATTGGAATAATTTTATTAATTTATTGTATACTCGCTGTAAATTATGGTTATACTTTGTGTGTGAGATATGAGAAGAATTTTCCAAGATATTATTTGTAAAAAAAAAATGAATAATATGAGAAAAAAATATAATAACTAATCCTAAAGCTAATTGTTCCAAGTTATTTTTAACATGCCACCACTCAGCTGTCACAGTATAGCCGAGCGAGACAGTATCACGACAAACTCCCGCTCACACAGATTATATAATAAAAAAGCATAACCCTTTTAAGTTAACCGCATCCCGGAAAGTTTAGAGCACACGCTGTTGTTGTCACTTAAATTTTATTTCATCGTTATGAAACATTATAAACTCGCCCCTACAAAATAACTCTATTCGTTGAGTGTTTGCATCGCCCGCCACTCACCGCCCGCCGCCCGCCGCCCGCCCCGCGCCGCTCCACAGCTTATGGTTTTAATTATAAAACGCGGATTATAAGTGCTTAGCGCGAATATTTCTATATTACTCACATCAGCGTAAGTTCGGACATTATTCGACAGCAGTATTATTGAATATCCTGATTTATTACTTCGCCTCTTCGCCTAGCAAAACGCTCAGATTTTTACCGAAAGTAAAGTATTTTACAAGTGAGTGGGTGTTCTATTTTGGGCGATATATTTACTTTCCCAGGATCTCAAGGGTTTCGTATCAGTTTCACTTTCCAGAATATTCTTCATTTTTGCTCTTTACCGTAAACTTTAAAAGAACAGCACAAAATTTTGTGTGACTTCGTTCTAAGTTGTGCCAGCGAGAGTTTTACTTTCTATTTTAACTGGAGCTAAACAAATATTTAGCAACATTTTGTTTTGAAAAGGTTCACTATGTTTAAGTTGGAAACTTATTTCGGAAATTAAGTCAAATTCTGATTATACAAATAAGATAGACAGAATACGACACAACAAATATCCATGAGGTAAATCAAGACTGGAATGGAAACAGAATGGCTGCTAGAGTTCCGGCACGAAGGATCATTACCAAGTATCTCGTCCCCGCGCTCACTAGACTCAGACTAGACGACATTACACAAGTTACATTCCGACAAGAAAAATGGACTCGATCTATTTTATATAATCCGGAGTGTAAGACTCAGAGTTCGTTATCGATTAGGTGACTTATGTGCCGGAACAAATCCGTTTCGTTACCAAAACCGCTGTTCCCTAAATGAGCACTATTTTTTACCGACTCGTTTTCATAGTAGCCAATTTGTTAGTGCACGCTTCGCCGCTAGATACATCATGCGAACCTCTCAAATTCACCTCACAGCCAATTACAGGGCTTGTTATTGTTGAAAAATGCCCGCCCATGCTTCACTGGGCTTGTTTCCTATAGTTTTATAGTAAATTATATTGAAAGAGTTCTCCGATTGCAGCTTCTGTAAATGTGAAACTCTCTGAAACTCATCGAGGCACAAAGTGTAAAAATACAAAATTATGTTTACTTGGATTACCAAGTGATGATTACATCACTGTTCAATTAACTCTCATGTTTTCTAACAGTGGATTCTACAACAGAATTTTCCAGATATATATACCACACTAATATTATAAATGTGAAAGTTCTTCTTTTGGATGTTTTTATGTTTAAAACTACTGAACGGATTTTAATGAGATTTGGTATACAGACGGTATGAGCTGACTTGGGCGATATAATACTTTTTATCCCACTGGAACGCGGGTGAAGCCACTGGCAGAAACTAGTATCATAATATAAACACTAATAAATATTGTGCGTGTAATTTATGTAGAGTAACAATATTAATTGGCACTCTGTCTACCAATTAACGTTGTAGCATTTAGCATAATAGGTATTAGCAAGTTTACTCCAAGCAACGAAGAAGAAAATCGAAAGACAATAAACCGCCCACACCGTTGTTGGCGTGCTACTAAATGTGGGAAATTTTCCTTTTATGTAATCAATCGAAAGTAGCTCACTAAAGTATAATATAGCGCTTGGATTTAGATTTCATCATAATATATAAAATTGACGATAGAATAATTGTATTTGCTCACACTAAGCACGCAGACATTATGGTAAGTGGCCGTAGACACTCTCCCTCTTCTCTATCCTATACAATTTTACTGTTCGTGGCGGGGTCTAAACTATTCTAATTGCTATTTCTCTACAACTCCCCAGTTGAGCTCACTCGAGACATAGTTATAATTCTATCACGTCATCCCCCATTTTCTAGTCTCTAGACTTCTGTACAAACTGTGATTTGAATAATAAACAGTGCGTCAAGGTCGTCCGCGACGTCGGTTTGCCAGTCACTCCCAGTTCACTAATTTCCATTCCATTGCTATGTCGCTGTATCGCTAATTCTACCAAATCTAATACTAGGTTCAACTCTTTCGATGCATCTCCGGTAGGGTCACATGCTGTTTTGTATTCCTCGCCCTCTCCTAAGCTGTTGTCTTGTGAATTCCAGATGAGTCCCTCATCCTCGCGACCTCGGCCCCGCCCCGCTCCTCAGGTACCGGTTTCGTATCCTTCTCTTCATTTTTAATTACATTTTTCATTTGTTTATTCATTAGTACATCATTATACTTTCATCTGTTCGTAGCGGCTTAGTTATCGTGTTTCTGTTGACAGCACGAGATGTTTTGTTCGATATTATTAGACGGACTTTGGCTGGGCATTCGAAGACGTAGCGCTTTTTGATTTGCATGAACTGGAAGTGCGATGGTCCATGCAGTAGCGATCAGTTTGTGTAGCCCATGTTTGTTGACCTCCATCGTCTGATTGTATAAAGTGTAGGCAGATGCATGATTGTCACTGCAGGTCGCGAGTGTACCTTACGGTTAATGAAGGAAAAAAGAAATACGGCTGAACTGAATGGATTCTAAAGTTGGCCGACGAGCTATTACTGTCAAATACTGCGCCACAGAAATGAGAATAAAATTTTATTGCCAACATCCAAATCGGTGGGTTGCCATAATAAAAATAAACGTTTTAGTCGTTACGTCAACCAGTGTTTGGAATTGAGTAAGTTAGAGAAAGCCATAATGCTAAGTTAAACACTTTTTAAAGTCAAATTAGGTTTAGTCAAAGTGAAATTGGCTCGACTTGGCTTTTAAAGTTGCATCATCATTATTGTCTTGTTTAAGTAGGCTCTTGAACAGTTACAAGGGATTCCAACTGAGATTTATTTACGAACAAACTTTAATGTATCTCCATGCAAGGGTAACTGCGTGGAACACACCATAAGTAACAAACCTTCAAGAAACTGATCTCATTAGATTACATTCATAAGTTTGCACGTAACATGTCCCAACAAAACTCATTGATCGAGAACTTTCAACCTTTTACCTTAAACAACGCAGACACGGCCCGTTGTAATACTCCCAATGTCGGTAGCTCCCAAATGTTACTAGTTTCATTACCTGAGATTTGAAAACCTTACCTATCAGCCCTGAATTCCCATTTGAATACGATTTGTAAATATGCAAGCATTTTCTAGTGTTTGTGCGATTGCTGTCACGGAATTGTGTACTGTAAAGTTATGTAGTGAAGGTTCTGTTTCATTTGTTGCAGCGGCTGCGGCGACCATATGGGGTTCGCAGGACGTGTACGTGAAGAAAGGCAGCACAATATCGCTGACGTGTTCAGTGAATGTGCACTCGTCGCCGCCCTCCACTGCCTCAATTTTATGGTAAATATTATTGTTCGCAATATTTACGTGGACGCCGCTGATACCTGCCCACATACGTGTGTGTTTGACCTGGTTTCTATTTCACTGAATTTTACTCCGCAGCTCCAACCTGTGTTTGGGTTTTGTTTGAATTTTGTCTTAAAATGTTAAGTTTATGTATTACTTTGCAAACACTACATATCTTCCGACATATCTTCCAATAGGTACCACGGTAACTCCGTGGTGGATTTCGACTCCCCTCGCGGGGGGATCAGCTTGGAGACGGAGAAGACTGAAGGTGGCACCACCAGCAAGCTGCTGGTCACGAAGGCTGCGCTGACGGACTCCGGCAACTACACCTGTGTGCCCAACAATGCTCACCCCGCCTCTGTGTCCGTGCACGTGCTCAATGGTCAGTACATACACATTCAGATTACGCTAGTTAGATCGTAGTTCTCAGTTCTATATCTATTGTTTTATGATGAATTCGATTCACAAGTTATGCTGTTTGACTATCGAGTATTTCGCACAGTATGAAATTCTTGGAAAAGATAGTGATCACAAATATGCATCGTATTGTTTGCTGCCAGTTTGAGTATTCGGGTCAGCTGTGGTATTGGTACGCATACAGCAGAATGTCATGTGTTTGCGTTTGATGCAGGCGAGCACCCAGCGGCGATGCAGACGAGCAACCGAGCGTCGTCCTACCTCACGTCACAGCTGAGCTGTGCCATCGTCACCTACCTGCTGTCGTCGGCCGTCTGCAGATGATCGGCTTAACCGCCAGATGTCGCCGCGCGCCGGGGGCACGGAGCGTCCTTTATTTACCGAGCATTCCTTTTTATTGTAACACGACATTCCAGTCACAGAAACCGGATAAAAATATATTTCTTCGTTATTTGAATGTTTACTTTATAAAGTCAGAAATGTAATTTGTTACGCAAGTTATTTGATTAGTATAATTAAATGTGCAAATCCTTTTGGCATGTAATACAGTTTCAATATTGAAACAGGACTCGTTGCTCGCTCGCTCTCTTTTACTGTTAGCACAAATATCAGTTTATAGATAGGTACATACAGACGGACAAATTGAGTTACTTTATTAATTTAGAAGTGGAACTCTTCCGACATTGACACGGTGAAGTAAATTGTGATAATATTGTGTTGTAATATGAACCATTCACTAGAACTAGTACGGCTCCGACCCCATCGAACGTTGTAGACTTAATATTAAACTAATGATAGAAGTAATTTAGGAATTGTTATTAAATTAATTGACATTTTTGCAAAATTTGTGATTTATTACGACGGCCAGTATTATTGTGTTTTATTCGAAATGAAATGTGATTTCGTTGAACAATGCTCATTAAGTTATTATTGTGACTTAGTACAATTCTCGGAACGTAATGAACAATTTTGTTGACGAATTATTGTTTAAGACACGAGTGAATGTATAACATTTTTTGTAAATAACGTAAACCATACGTAATAATGTAGAATAAATAAAGTTTATATCAGATCGCATTGTAAATATTTCGTATTGTTGTAAATACAAAATAAATGAGTTTAATCATAAGTTTGGATAATGAAGTACCTAGTCATTCTACCATTCGAGTGGTGAAAAACTGTTTTTCTTATTTTGTTCTTAGAACAACCTATTTATCTAAACTAAAGCCTCTTTTCATTGGAAATGGAACGTTTAAATGAATAAAACATGTAAGTAGCATGTGCTTGTAGCGCGGTCTGTGGTAGGAATTTCTGTGAAACACAAAGTAATTTTAAGCTTGTGAATGAGTGAATAGTGCTACTTATATATAAGTTTAAAACATTTAAGTTGCTGTTACGCCATATCTTATTATAAAAAAGAACGTTTATCTTGTGTAAATTTCCAGTGATTGCGTACATTACGCAACAAGTCCTGTTAACATAAGGACCATTTAACGCACACAAAGTCCTCCATCCCCCGTCCTACTTTATTTCCTAACTAATACGAGATTCACCTGTGGGTGTTGCAGTGTCAAATAAGTTTGTGTTGCGAGTTACAAACAGACAACTTACCCAACAAGCCTACGGTGGAAGTTTGCCTGCGCGAGCTCACGCCGCCGCCGCTGTACCAAACTCGCTGCTCTCGTGTAATAAACATTACAAACACAAATACAACGCAACCCAATTTCCAATGACGAGAGGCTTGAACCTGTAATTACTAGGGAATAACGACAAATAATTATTAAGAATCTATTGACTGTTTTCCACTAAAACTTTTATGTATAAATTGAATTTTCATCGCAGGTAATAGAATTTAATTTCCATGTTAATCTAGACCCGTACAGAGTCAATTTACGCTGCGTAAAACGAGACTTATTAGGTTTACGGCGAAGTAAATTTGGGGTTATTTAAGGCGGAGTGTCTAATTGATTTTCTCGCGTCGCTCGTTACTTACGCGGCGTACATTGAGCGCGTACACTTGACTAGACGCCCGCGCCGCGCCGCGCCGCGCGTCACCGCGTGCCGCCGTGCCGCGCCGCGCCGCCTGCTCTACACTTTTTCCATCTTCTTGTATACTTGTAAAGTAGTTTAATACTGAAATATTGCGATAGTACGGTAGCAGAAATATACCTAGCTATGTTCCTTTAAATAACGCGTAGTATGATGTTATTAATGTAATTCGACGACTAATTTGTACGATTGATGGACGGAACGTTTTTATTATTGTGGCTATTACTGAGTACCCACAACACTGATTAATGAAAGGGTTGATTTAATTTGTTTTGTATCTTGTACATAAATTGTAATAAGAAAAAAGGGAGTATTAATAAATATTATTAAAAAAACTTTGGATTTTATTTCATGAACGACAGCTATCAGCAGCGGGCTCCGGATCCAAATGAAAAGTGAGTGTGAGTGAAATACACATTGACATTCCATATTGCTAAATAACGAGGCACGCTGCCACGCCGCGTCCGCATCGGGTACATTACATCGCGGCGCGGGGCGCGGGGGAGCAACATTTGATACATTGTTATTATTTTTTGCATCCAACCGAATATGCGAAACATGTAAACGCAAAATGAAATCAAATACGGCCCGTATGAAGCACTCAGGTGAACATCTTATTTGCTTTTTTTCATAATAAAATCGCATTAAAACCAACTCAGGAAAGCGATTTAGTACGAGAATAAGCAAAAATATATCTTCACTCTTTTGACGCGGGAGTGCCAATCTCAGAAATTATATTTTTCTTTCCATAATCTCGCTAAGTACAATATTTTCTTTGGGAGGAATGAAACCGTCGGCGGTATCAACTGGTTGCTACCTTATAAGCCGGCGTCTCGATGTGATGACACACGCGCCGCGTGTACTTAGATCGCTGGATTACCGCCGAGTGTGCGCCATGCTTTATTTCCTTCTGATCACATTTCATAGGAGTTTCATAATCTTCAGTAGCTATTCTGATTCATGGATATCTGAGTCTGTATCCAGGTTTCTGTATAAATCATAATATCATGGACTTTTATTTAGTATTAGGTTGATGAACTGACTTGACCAAACAATAGGTGTCTGGTTTATTTTTTTTATCAAATCTAAAAAAGTTAATTCTAAATTATACTGTACAATACGCATCTAATTAATCAGTACCCATCTCAGTACGCTCAGTTAATTAATGTGATCTAGTGAGTAGTACCTACTCCATGTGTATTCGCTCTAATGACTAACTATTCACAACCTGTAACCTTATTTAGCTTAACACTAAGCAAAATAAACTTCAATTTAACAATTTCCAAAGCAAATGCAGTGTAGTGAGGCTGGCTTCCACATTGATTTATCCCCACGAGTGGACAGCAATAGACAAACGTACAAATAATTCCGGCTCGCCGCTATCTAGAATGTTCGACCGAATAAACATGGCTTGTTCGCACAAGATTGCACAAGACTCCAGCCGCCGTACAAAGACTATCCTGTCTCTTGAGTATGTATTAGACAAGCTGTATTGCCATAAATTGTGACACAGCTTTGACTAACAGTCGCTTTCTATATTCAAACGTGGTATGAAATGTGACCAGTGTACCAATTGGCTCGTAACTTATTGAATGGCGTTCGAGGCTTCATGAATGAAATGTATTCAAAGAGACTATTGATAGCGACACACACTCTATCTCCAATAAGCGATTGAAATACGTGGTAAGATCATTGTTATGGAATTCATCGTATAATATTTCAGATCGTATCAAACCAATATTACACGAAAACTATACAAAGATACCGGAAGGATGATATAAGTTTTCCTGTTAATTGAAATAGATTAAGAAGAAAATAGATATAAATACTCAATCACAAAAATATTCATATTACCTAATTCTAAAAATTCTTAACCAATGGTATGGCATCTCCGGTAGGGTCACATGCTGTTTTGTATTCCTCGCCCTCTCCTAAGCTGTTGTCTTGTGAATTCCAGATGAGTCCCTCATCCTCGCGACCTCGGCCCCGCCCCGCTCCTCAGGTACCGGTTTCGTATCCTTCTCTTCATTTTTAATTACATTTTTCATTTGTTTATTCATTAGTATTTCATTATACTTTCATCTGTTCGTAGCGGCTTAGTTATCGTGTTTCTGTTGACAGCACGAGATGTTTTGTTCGATATTATTAGACGGACTTTGGCTGGGCATTCGAAGACGTAGCGCTTTTTGATTTGCATGAACTGGAAGTGCGATGGTCCATGCAGTAGCGATCAGTTTGTGTAGCCCATGTTTGTTGACCTCCATCGTCTGATTGTATAAAGTGTAGGCAGATGCATGATTGTCACTGCAGGTCGCGAGTGTACCTTACGGTTAATGAAGGAAAAAAGAAATACGGCTGAACTGAATGGATTCTAAAGTTGGCCGACGAGCTATTACTGTCAAATACTGCGCCACAGAAATGAGAATAAAATTTTATTGCCAACATCCAAATCGGTGGGTTGCCATAATAAAAATAAACGTTTTAGTCGTTACGTCAACCAGTGTTTGGAATTGAGTAAGTTAGAGAAAGCCATAATGCTAAGTTAAACACTTTTTAAAGTCAAATTAGGTTTAGTCAAAGTGAAATTGGCTCGACTTGGCTTTTAAAGTTGCATCATCATTATTGTCTTGTTTAAGTAGGCTCTTGAACAGTTACAAGGGATTCCAACTGAGATTTATTTACGAACAAACTTTAATGTATCTCCATGCAAGGGTAACTGCGTGGAACACACCATAAGTAACAAACCTTCAAGAAACTGATCTCATTAGATTACATTCATAAGTTTGCACGTAACATGTCCCAACAAAACTCATTGATCGAGAACTTTCAACCTTTTACCTTAAACAACGCAGACACGGCCCGTTGTAATACTCCCAATGTCGGTAGCTCCCAAATGTTACTAGTTTCATTACCTGAGATTTGAAAACCTTACCTATCAGCCCTGAATTCCCATTTGAATACGATTTGTAAATATGCAAGCATTTTCTAGTGTTTGTGCGATTGTCGTCACGGGATTGTGTACTGTAAAGTTATGTAGTGAAGGTTCTGTTTCATTTGTTGCAGCGGCTGCGGCGACCATATGGGGCTCGCAGGACGTGTACGTGAAGAAAGGCAGCACAATATCGCTGACGTGTTCAGTGAATGTGCACTCGTCGCCGCCCTCCACTGCCTCAATTTTATGGTAAATATTATTGTTCGCAATATTTACGTGGACGCCGCTGATACCTGCCCACATACGTGTGTGTTTGACCTGGTTTCTATTTCACTGAATTTTACTCCGCAGCTCCAACCTGTGTTTGGGTATTGTTTGAATTTTGTCTTAAAATGTTAAGTTTACGTATTACTTTACAAACACTACATATCTTCCAATAGGTACCACGGTAACTCCGTGGTGGATTTCGACTCCCCTCGCGGGGGGATCAGCTTGGAGACGGAGAAGACTGAAGGTGGCACCACCAGCAAGCTGCTGGTCACGAAGGCCGCGCTGACGGACTCCGGCAACTACACCTGTGTGCCCAACAATGCTCACCCCGCCTCTGTGTCCGTGCACGTGCTCAATGGTCAGTACATACACATTCAGATTACGCTAGTTAGATCGTAGTTCTCAGTTCTATATCTATTTGTTTATGATGAAATCGAGTCACAAGTTATGCTGTTTGCCAATCGGGAATTTCGCACTGCATGAAATTCTTGGAAAAGATAGTGATCACAAATATGCATCGTATTGTTTGCTGCCAGTTTGAGTATTCGGGTCAGCTGTGGTATTGGTACGCATACAGCAGAATGTCATGTGTTTGCGTTTGATGCAGGCGAGCACCCAGCGGCGATGCAGACGAGCAACCGAGCGTCGTCCTACCTCACGTCACAGCTGAGCTGTGCCATCGTCACCTACCTGCTGTCGTCGGCCGTCTGCAGATGATCGGCTTAACCGCCAGATGTCGCCGCGCGCCGGGGGCACGGAGCGTCCTTTATTTACCGAGCATTCCTTTTTATTGTAACACGACATTCCAGTCACAGAAACCGGATAAAAATATATTTCTTCGTTATTTGAATGTTTACTTTATAAAGTCAGAAATGTAATTTGTTACGCAAGTTATTTGATTAGTATAATTAAATGTGCAAATCCTTTTGGCATGTAATACAGTTTCAATATTGAAACAGGACTCGTTGCTCGCTCGCTCTCTTTTACTGTTAGCACAAATATCAGTTTATAGATAGGTACATACAGACGGACAAATTGAGTTACTTTATTAATTTAGAAGTGGAACTCTTCCGACATTGACACGGTGAAGTAAATTGTGATAATATTGTGTTGTAATATGAACCATTCACTAGAACTAGTACGGCTCCGACCCCATCGAACGTTGTAGACTTAATATTAAACTAATGATAGAAGTAATTTAGGAATTGTTATTCAATTAATTGTCATTTTTGCAAAATTTGTGATTTATTACGACGGCCAGTATTATTGTGTTTTATTCCAAATGAAATGTGATTTCGTTGAACAATGCTCATTAAGTTATTATTGTGACTTAGTACAATTCTCGGAACGTAATGAACAATTTTGTTGACGAATTATTGTTTAAGACACGAGTGAATGTATAACATTTTTTGTAAATAACGTAAACCATACGTAATAATGTAGAATAAATAAAGTTTATATCAGATCGCATTGTAAATATTTCGTATTGTTGTAAATACAAAATAAATGAGTTTAATCATAAGTTTGGATAATGAAGTACCTAGTCATTCTACCATTCGAGTGGTGAAAAACTGTTTTTCTTATTTTGTTCTTAGAACAACCTATTTATCTAAACTAAAGCCTCTTTTCAATGGAAATGGAACATTTAAATGAATAAAACATGTAAGTAGCATGTGCTTCAGGTGCGGTCTGTGCTAGGAATTTCTGTGAAACACAAAGTAATTTTAAGCTTGTGAATGAGTGAATAATGTTACTTATATATAAGTTTAAAACATTTAAGTTGTTGTTACGCCATATCTTATTATAAAATAGAACGTTTATCTTGTGTAAATTTCCAATGATTGCGTACATTACGCAACAAGTCCTGTTAACATAAGGACCATTGAACGCACACAAAGACCTCCATCCCCCGTCCTACTTTACTCTCCAACTAATACGAGATTCACCTGTGGGTGTTGCAGTGTCAAATAAGTTTGTGTTGCGAGTTACAAACAGACAACTTACCCAACAAGCCTACGGTGGAAGTTTGCCTGCGCGAGCTCACGCCGCCGCCGCTGTACCAAACTCGCTGCTCTCGTGTAATAAACATTACAAACACAAATACAACGCAACCCAATTTCCAATGACGAGAGGCTTGAACCTGTAATTACTAGGGAATAACGACAAATAATTATTAAGAATCTATTGACTGTTTTCCACTAAAACTTTTATGTATAAATTGAATTTTCATCGCAGGTAATAGAATTTAATTTCCATGTTAATCTAGACCCGTACAGAGTCAATTTACGCTGCGTAAAACGAGACTTATTAGGTTTACGGCGAAGTAAATTTGGGGTTATTTAAGGCGGAGTGTCTAATTGATTTTCTCGCGTCGCTCGTTACTTACGCGGCGTACATTGAGCGCGTACACTTGACTCGCCGCCCGCGCCGCGCCGCGCCGCGTGTCACCGCGTGCCGCCGTGCCGCGCCGCGCCGCCTGCTCTACACTTTTTCCATCTTCTTGTATACTTGTAAAGTAGTTTAATACTGAAATATTGCGATAGTACGGTAGCAGAAATATACCTAGCTATGTTCCTTTAAATAACGCGTAGTATGATGTTATTAATGTAATTCGACGACTAATTTGTACGATTGATGGACGGAACGTTTTTATTATTGTGGCTATTACTGAGTACCCACAACACTGATTAATGAAAGGGTTGATTTAATTTGTTTTGTATCTTGTACATAAATTGTAATAAGAAAAAAGGGAGTATTAATAAATATTATTAAAAAAACTTTGGATTTTATTTCATGAACGACAGCTATCAGCAGCGGGCTCCGGATCCAAATGAAAAGTGAGTGTGAGTGAAATACACATTGACATTCCATATTGCTAAATAACGAGGCACGCTGCCACGCCGCGTCCGCATCGGGTACATTACATCGCGGCGCGGGGCGCGGGGGAGCAACATTTGATACATTGTTATTATTTTTTGCATCCAACCGAATATGCGAAACATGTAAACGCAAAATGAAATCAAATACGGCCCGTATGAAGCACTCAGGTGAACATCTTATTTGCTTTTTTTCATAATAAAATCGCATTAAAACCAACTCAGGAAAGCGATTTAGTACGAGAATAAGCAAAAATATATCTTCACTCTTTTGACGCGGGAGTGCCAATCTCAGAAATTATATTTTTCTTTCCATAATCTCGCTAAGTACAATATTTTCTTTGGGAGGAATAAGACCGTCGGCGGTATCAACTGGTTGCTACCTCTTTAAGCCGGCGTCTCGATGTGATGACACACGCGCGTGTACTTAGATCGCTGGATTACCGCCGAGTGTGCGCCATGCTTTATTTCGTTCTGATCACATTTCATAGGAATTTCATAATCTTCAGTAGCTATTCTGATTCGTGGATATCTGAAACTGTATCCAGGTTTCTGTATAAATCATAATATCGTGGACTTTTATTTCTCTGGTTTATTTTTTGTATCAAACCTGAAACAGTTAATTCTAAATTAAGCTGTACAATACGCATCTAATTAATCAGTATCCATCTCACTACTCAGTTAATTAATGTGATCTAGTGAGTAGTATCTACTCCATGTGTATTCGCTCTAATGACTTACTATTCACAACCTGTAACCTTATTTAGCTTAACACTAAGCAAAATAAACTTCAATTTAACAATTTCCAAAGCAAATGCAGTGTAGTGAGGCTGGCTTCCACATTGATTTATCCCCACGAGTGGACAGCAATAGACAAACGTACAAATAATTCCGGCTCGCCGCTATCTAGAATGTTCGACCGAATAAACATGGCTTGTTCGCACAAGATTGCACAAGACTCCAGCCGCCGTACAAAGACTATCCTGTCTCTTGAGTATGTATTAGACAAGCTGTATTGCCATAAATTGTGACACAGCTTTGACTAACAGTCGCTTTCTATATTCAAACGTGGTATGAAATGTGACCAGTGTACCAATTGGCTCGTAACTTATTGAATGGCGTTCGAGGCTTCATGAATGAAATGTATTCAAAGAGACTATTGATAGCGACACACACTCTATCTCCAATAAGCGATTGAAATACGTGGTAAGATCATTGTTATGGAATTCATCGTATAATATTTCAGATCGTATCAAACCAATATTACACGAAAACTATACAAAGATACCGGAAGGATGATATAAGTTTTCCTGTTAATTGAAATAGATTAAGAAGAAAATAGATATAAATACTCAATCACAATAATCTTCATATTACCTAATTCTAAGTATTCGTAATCGCCAATGGTAAGTAGCGCGCTAAACCACATTCATACTCGGAGGTAGCAAGCGTGCAAGCTGGGAGCTGCAGCGAAGTGCGGCTTCTGCGATTGATGAAACGTTACAGCATTGTGCTGAGCAGGTACTACTTGTATCGATACTTCGTGCCACGCCCCGGAACAGATAACTGCGACCAACTGGTAGCTCTTTATTAGTTACATGCTATTCTGCTGAAAGAGACTCAAGTTATAGATACAAGTTGAACACAGCTCCTATGTTACTACGTAGCTACTTTAATTATCACTTAATGAATCAACTAACCGACGACGATATCAGTTTTGACATTTTTAAGCTCGCTTCACTGACAGACAGACTGACAAACTATTATTTATTTATTTTCAGCCTTGGTCGTCCCACAAACTGTTATATATTTCTTGATTTGTTGACGTTTCATAAGTAGTAGAGTATATAGTTTAATTGGAATAAATGAAAGCAAGGCTTGAAGGAAAGATAAAAGACTTTGATTTTTGCATTACTAGGACTGTTAAAAAAGTTAAAGAGGTTTTGTTAAACTTTGGGTCCAAACTAAAAAGATTATTAAATTTTCATTTTATAATCTTCTTTTGTGTATTGGCATAGTGCACAGTGTTGTTGTTGTATGCAAACGCTAACCATTGTTGCATTAGTGCATTATAGATAACTAATGAGGAAAGTGATCGCATTATTAATTCAAATTATTCCAATTTACCCACTGCTATTAAGATGGTCATTATACGGCTGATTAAGTTATTAATAATTAAATTAATTAGTAGATTCTGTGGTGTTTGTGAGCATACATTATAATGTCGCCTCGAGTGCAATAAGTATTATATACGTGATTAATGTACACACACTCCTGAATTAGCACGGGAGAGACGTATCGACATCGACATATCTTTACCTAATACAAATTAAAGGATAGCTTACATACATTATCAGCATTATACATTAACAGCCTATAAGTGGCGACTGCTGACCAACACTTTTATTACCATAAATTTAAAGAAACATGATTATTCAAAACATTAGATAATTATGCCTCACACTCGTGAGAGAAACTTCGAGCGTCGGGGATAGGGCGACAATCTCCGGCCACCGTAAGTGCGGGTCTGCGGACGGCGCGCAAGAGTAGCTCGCCGCCCGACCAGAACCAGACCCTTCGGAATGCCTAGCGGGTTACCGAAGCTCCAGCTCGAAAAACAGGAGTAGGAATGGGGTGGTTTTAAGTCAGTAAGAATCTGGCACTCCACCTCGCCTGAGGCATTGGATGATTTTCCCCCCTAAAAAACGCCACAATTTTACATTTTTAATTTAATAACCAGTTACGCCAAAAAATATATTTTTACTGACATTGTGCCTGTTGTATATTACTCATTTAACCTTCACCTGTCCGTCCTGCTGCCGGGCAAAGGCCTTTTCTTACAGGATTTCTTAGAAGAGGGAGATTTGATTGCCACTTGCTTCTGGCGATCTGACAAAATTTAGGTTTTGTTATGTCTAAATGTAATTAAAAAGTAAGTATAACAAAAAAAAAATAAGGAATGATATGTACTAGCTAATTTTAAACGTTCTGTCGGAATAATTTTACAAGCGGGTGTCTTAATTACTAACCTTTCCTTGTTTTTTATTCATTAGTATACATGTTTTTTAAAAACCCACAAAGTACAGCTCCTAGTAACAAACGAAAGTGAAGTTCCAAATAACTTAAGATATTTACTCAGCATGGGTAACAGAATAGAAAACAACAAACACGATTACTCGCGCTACATTATACATCCACTAAACATTTCTACGAAGTGTTCGCGTATCGAGCAGCTAAAAGCCTGTGTAATCATATAACCGCCAGGAATACAATGACCTTTAGATCCGGACCGTCCCCGGAGACACGACTACCTACCTATAAAGATTTCCTGAGAGATCAAGTTCTTACATGCTTAGTCATTTCAATAGAACAAATAGCTCGCGACCTCCGATTATTTACTACCCTCAAATACGATTGGCGAGCAAACAACGTAACCCTCGATATAACCGCGCACAACAATCCCTCCAGCGGTTCCTGGCGACTGTTTACTTGTCACAAAATAATAAGCCGTGGGAATATGGCGCGGGGACGGTTTAGCTGATGACGTAGCGATGTGCCAGATTGTAGCTGTGTTTGACGTCATTAATGACGGAATTATGTTTGCTCACTTTGATGGCCATTTAACGGGTTATGCTAGATCAGCGATACAGTAATGGCCGACCGCATGCCGGTAATAACACTTGGAACCGTATTTTATACCTGTTTTATTAGTGTGATAATTTATTATTCAATGCTCATTGACTTTAATGTAGTTCAAAACAACACGAAGGTATAAAACGAAATACACAACTCTGGTAATTAGCATAATTAGTACGGCTGTAAAAACCATTCATTATAATTCTTATTTTTTGTGAAAGCCGAAGTTATTACTTGGTGAAATGGAATGAAGTAAACATGGGGTAAGTTTGTACAAAATATCCTCTTAAAGCGAACTCCGTGAAAGCATTTCAAAAAAGTGTTCAGTAAATGTTAACGTCAGCTGATCGATCGAACAACTTAAAATAAAGGTCATCAATCAACTGTAGAGTTTTCATTTCCTCTCTCCAGACGTGCCTAACGAGGTTTCGTGAATTTTTCCGACAAATATACGAATTTGTGAGAAAATTTTAGCCAACTTCGGAGCTTTAGTCGCTTCGCACGACGAGAAATAAGATCAAAGACAATCGGATTGCTAGGTCCTGAAATAACCTTTTACTCTACAAATACACGACGCCGGTGTTTTTTTATCGGATTCTGCGACACCAGTCCGGGGATATTGTTCAGTATAAACTATACACTGTGATGACTGCACAAAAACTAAATAATAAAATCGTTTTTGAATTCGAATAAAACCTTCATTGAGTAGTACGTCGATAAAGTGACGGCTGTGAAAGTTCCAGCGCGCCGTGGGAGCCGCGCCAGTTAGTGCAGAGATAATGAAGAGCTCCACGCGTAACTGGCTGGAGGTAGGTACAACACGTGAGGGTCGGGGCACAAACAAAAAGCACAAAAGCAGCCCCCGGATGCCGCGGCTTTCTGGCCGGCCCGCGCCCCGCGCCGCGCCGCAGCCCAGCTCTCTAAATTGTGCCCGCTACACTACCGGACTTTGCAGAATGCCAAACGAAAAAGTTTCGCCTTTTTCCAACAGGGAAACACAAAATGTAATCATTTCGAAAAAGGCAATTTAATTTTCTACTTAAAAGAGGTTACATTTTAATAAATCTGCGTGTGGTCGCCGCGGTGAATTTTTTACTTGTGTCGTGTTACCAGCGCGGATATTGTTGTGATATGCCACAGTAATATATGTCGCTTATGAAAGCTGCCGACAACGCCGCGGGAAAAACAATATTGCCGGAGGAAGTACTTAAATTATAAATAGCGAAAATGGATTGAAAAATTGTACAGTGAAACGTGCATTCACGGTCCACTAGCGAATTCTGATGTGTATCAATATAACGGGACGGCTTGCAAATACTGGAAATGAATATGTTTCATTTTTATACAAATACAACACGACATAAGCATTCTGTTCGCTGGTGTCAATTACCATGTGCACCACGTCAGAGCATGGTTGGCTGCGTCATGTCCACCATCGCTAGCAATCATAAATAATTGGAAAGGTCAGACATAATAACAGCGTCGCCATGGCAAACGTTCTGCGGCCGCTCTAATGAGCACTAATAAAATATGGAGAGTCAATTATAATAAAAATAATGAGCATAAGTACTAAGCTATAATTCTGTTCATTTGCGAAACCCAAAGATTAAATAAGAAATAAAGAGGCCACAGTGAACACGCACAGTCCGCATTCTTAAAAATAAATAAAGTAATATTACAGCGTTGCTCCGTAAATAAGGATTATTAGGTTGAATAAAAAAGTGCGGCCACCATTAGCACTGAAAATCACAAAACAGTAGGCTCATTCACATTATCCTTATACTTCATGTTGTAATTTCGAGAAATACCCAAAATACCTGTTATTACGTACCGACACTGCGCTTAAAGCCCTTACACACGGGCGGGCGCCGCGCGCTGCGATTATGAATTTTCATTTGAACCGATCAAATTACTTCCATTTACAGATTATAAACGTATTCGCAAATATATGACAAATGCCACACGTTGCAACAACAGCCGGGAGCACGTTAACATTTCCCTGTTACAAGATTAATGTCAAACGGTAGGCATTTGTGCAGTTTGTTCCCAGGATATATGGCAGAAGTTTTTCGACGTGGACACTTGATGGATTAGTGTCCACTGCTGCGTCGGCTCCCGGGCGTATCGATAACGTGATGATGTTGCTTCGATCGACTTGGAAACAAATCGACCATGATGGACATACACACTGCGTGAAACTGCCGATGTAACTTTTAGAATCAGAAAAATATTCAGCAAAATGTTTACATTTAAATCTTTATGTTATTTTTAACAAGCTACTGGCTGGCTAAAACCAGATTTGACAGTTGATCTGCATAGTATATTCATATTCTACAAATCCATTTCACTGATAAACGAAATTGCTAGAGCATTCCCTTTGACATGATATAAAAAAATATTTTTGGTGTTATCATTCTGAAAATATATGTATAAATAGTATCTCGAGAGTAGTTATAGTAGTTATTTGATTACTGTGTATGATACAGACCCGTATCGAAGAGCGAGCGTTACGGAAATGTAATGAAGCTGGCCGTGGCCGCCTCCGGACAGGGACAAAAAGGTCACTTAGCCAAGATCACAGCCAAGGGCAACCTCCGCTGGAGAAAAGGTTTTTGTTTCGAACAACATTACAGATCATAACTTTCGTTGAGAGTTTTAACAAAGATAGGCGATACGATCTCTTTTTATTTTTACGAAATATATTCAACCGTAAGCAATGTGTGTGTTTAAAAGGTATATTTGTTTTTTTTTGAAGTAATATAGACGATGATGATCTGATGATATTTTAAATTACTAGTTACTTTGGGTATTTTTTTACCTGCATAAGTACGAACAACTCATGATTAGATACGGTAGCTCAAGCCACCGTAACTCTGTTTAAATAATATTGTCACTAAAAACAAAAAAACGCACATGTGAAGTCCGTCTGAAACGCCACAACTAGTATTCGCATCGGTGGGGCGTAGAGTCACGCGATACAACCATCTCGCCGGCATTGTTCTGCGCCTAATTATAACCGACAACTGACGGCTATCGCTCGTATCGCTCGTATCGCTCCTGACACCGCTTACTATTACTTGCCCAACCGTACTGTTTGAGGGTATTCGACGCTATTTATAAGTAGGCAGTAATCTTGATTTACCCGGATAAGTACACATTAAGAGTTAGATGACACAGGAATGGCAGCTTTTGTTTGCTGAAAGAGTTGTTATAGGTAGCTGGATTAAATAAATAACTTAATATATATACTTAACACTTTTCTATAATTATTTAGTATATAAATTATTGCTACCAAACGATTAACAACAACACTAAACTTTCTGCTATCATTCATCCTATACTATATACCTAGTATGTAAAATTATTGATACCAAACAATAAACAACAAAATGAAACTTCCTGTTGCCTGTTCGAAATTTTCCAAGAACTAAAAATACTTATATCGACCATTTTTTTTTTTTGAGTGCGGAAAAACATCCAATTAGTTACCTACTTCTTCCGCCTTGGGTGAAGCGAGAGGTTGTCTGATGGCTCTTTAACAGTACGCACGAGGCTGGTTCTAGTTGGGTGGCGGGCTTCCCCTGCTCGCTGGCCACAGACCCGCACTTACGGTGGCCGGAGATCGTGGCGTGATCCCCGCGATGCCCAAAGTGACTAATATTGACCCTGGAATCAAATCCGAGACCTCTTCCTTAGCAGTTGAGTTTACGTTCGTTTAATAAATGCGGTATTAATTTAAGAGTTAGTATAAGAAACATAAAAGGTACATAATTAAGCTTGCTCGATATTATTTGAATAATAAATCTCGTTGATTTCGTATTGTGTTGTGTGATTGTGTGCATTCACTGGTTTGAACGTAATATTCCTAATTAGAGACGAGTTAAGACTCTTGCTCGAGTGAGTGTCTCGCGATCTCCCTCATCTTGTATCTCATGAGATGTGTAACGAGGTATCTTACCTCGTTTGTGTATGTACCACTGACATAGCTGATTAGTTTTAAACAAGACTGTAGCGTGTTCAGATCTCTCAAGTCGAGCAAAGTAAGTATTATTGTATCTTTCTTCATATATATTTTCTTTATAAAAAAATGATTAGTTGAATATTATCTTGCTTTGTTATCTCTTGCATTACTAGCTACTGTCCGTGGCTAGACCAGCGTTCCCGTAGGATAAAAAGTCCCAAGTAAGCTCATACCTGGCCTGTATACCAAATTCCATCAAAATCTGTACAGTAGTTTCAGCGTGATTGACGGATAAACCTCTTAACACCCAAACAAACAAACTTTCACATTAATAATAATTATAAATGTGATCATTCACAGTCTACCGTGGTTTATTATAAAAAAATATGTCCATGTAGCACACGTTGCAACTTTCAATAATCAACCTCTTTTCAAAAGTTGATCGTAACCATATTAGCGATACTTCCCCCATGTGAACCATGCACCGGCCTCGCCTGGCCCCGTGTGGTACCAAACTATTAACTTTAATAACTACGACATCCAAAGCTATAAATAAACATTATAAAAAGGAATCTCAATAACACGCTGACAACTTAATTTAACACCACAACACATTAAACTCGATCATAAATCCATTTTTCACAAACAAAAATTGATTCGTCATAAACACCATGCGATGCCTTTAAAAACCAATAAAAAACATCGTATACACCCCAGAACACATAATCACAAACACGGCAATAACATTAAATCATATAAGCGCCCTTAAAGGTATATAACATAAAGATTATTATGGCATATCAAATGTAATGCACCAATCATCATTTCTTTATCGGTCGATCTGAATAACAAGCGATGGTGTTAAATATTTATGTAGTGTTCGTTTACAGGGTGATGCTAAAAGTGATTTATAACTAACAGGGGTGTGCTGACTAGGTGTATTCACGGGGAATCACATTTTTTTCGTTATTGACTTATGTATTGATGCGTGGGTAATGGCTACAAGCCATCTTTCTTACTCAGGCAAACGAATGCCTCACTCTTTATCACGATTAGGGAAAGGTATGACAGTACGTATTTCTAAGAGGTTTAAGACTTTTTACTGGAGTGTACAACTAGTAAATACAGGTCCACTAATCATTTGCCGCCACCAACCAATCCTCGTGTGTACCATAATCGTCTTACAACTGTAATCTGGGTCAGCTTCTGTGGCACAGTCTGTGATACTGTTGGTGTATATTAATAAGTGTGGGAGAGCCATGCTTTGGCACGAATGGGCCAGTTCGACCGGAGTGATACCACGGCCTCTCAGAAAACCGACGTGAAACAACGTTTGCGTTGTATTTCGTTCTGTGGGAGAGGTTACCGAAGGATCCTCACCTCTTTTCCAATCTTAACAATCCCCGATTACCTACCCACCCTTAAATTCCTAACCCCCAAAGGGCCAGTAACGTACTTGTAACGCCTTTGGTGTTTCGGGTGTCCATGAGGCGATTGATTACCATCAGGTGATTCGTCTCCTCGTTTACCAGTTTATACCATAAAAAACAATAGTAATCTTATCTACGTATTCAAAGAACAAAAAGCGATATGCATGTAACAACTTTATACTAGTTTCACTTGTTCATATTCTTCGCGCTGGTGTGGCGGTCACGTACTCCATAAACGTGTCCTTTATGTGCAATGTTGTTTGTTCATTGTTCAAATGTTCACAGCACTGTAGTTACTGCCACCTTGTCAGGCTTTGGCGTATACATAATATTTACAATTTCATAAGATTTTGATTATAATACGATAGTTTCCAACTAGTCAAATTCAATATTTTTACCGAAATATCAAAAACAATATGTACTTTTCTATGAATTTTGTATATGATCGCTAATTATGACATCATATTTTTTTTGCAATTTTCATTCATAAAATTTTCAGTTATAAAAATTACATTATATTACTTACCAAAATAACAGTATTTACGTACGTAATGTGTACCTCGGGGCTCTGGCTCGAAAAGTAGGAGTAGGAACGGGGTGGTTTTTAGTCAGTAAGAGTCTGACACTCTCGCCTCGCTTAAGGCGAGAGAAGTCATTGGATGATTTTCCCCCTTAAAAAAACCTATTCCTTCGGGGATAAAAAGGCGTGACAAATAACAGTATTGTTGAAGGTTAATAAAACAAGGTAAGACATACATTGGGAGGTAAATATTTGTAGTAAAATGATAAACCCCGGCGTGCACTTACCGGTGCAGTAGTGACGCGGTGTAGAATGTCAGTAATGTGCTGGTGAGAGGTGCGCTGGAGACCTGCTGTAAGATTTAACTTATATTTTTGTCCCATGAACATAGACCGAAAATACATTTCACTACATACTTACATAAGTTTCTACATTGCATAGAAAAATAACTATGAAAAAAATATTACATTTACACTAGGAACTATCCTCGTCAATACATATCTATAAAACGAGAATAAACAAAGTTTGTATGCTTGTCACTTTGATGAAAAAGCGCTAGGCAGCGTTTATTTTATGATCCTGAGTCCGACCATCAAATAAGTAGGCAGCGGCTAGTAGATAAACAAAAGCGCTTTACTAACACATACAGATGACGTATCACGGGAATGATGGAGCCGTGACGTCACGAGACTAACTTTTTATTGGCACCCGGGAGGTTTATAGCCCTCTAGGGGATGACTAGGCGAACTGTGAAGTACGGGGAATTTGATGAGCGATTTTCTACTTTAAAAGTATGTTTTAAAATATGTTATGTCAATGTAACCTACAATTGTGTACAGTTCATGAATGTGAGAGTCTGAACCTATTTCTAGTATATTTTAGCAATTTGTTTTTATGATAGAGATGATTTATACTATAATCTTTATAGAACCATATTTAAATATGACTTCTATAGTTACTAGAGTTCACGTACAAAGAAATATGTTTTAAAAGTGTTCAAATCGTGTTCGAGGAGTCACGACAACGCTTTTTGTTCAAATTACATTTGCTAGAACATAAAAGAATAATATTATTTTCAGATAACCTCCAATGTTCTTGAGTTAGTATTGAGAACATTTGAGCGACAAGCGCTTATTTTTCGATCAAAATTGTGTGTCTTTACACATTAAGCGAGCTTATAGAATTATTTATGACATTGCTTTGCTGCCCGGGTCAATGCTTCATACCTCGATTTATCTTTAAATGCTGACGTAGCAATAAAAAATAAGTGTTTCTAGCCACAATAAGTATTACTGAAGCTATTACAGAGAAGCTTACTTAAGCAATTTAGTCAAAAACCATTCGAAGATAATTGACTATTTTTATGTCCAACTCAAAACAAACACTTTAAATTGTAGTTCAATGCTGGCAGCACACATAATTTATTTTAAAAATATGGTTTCGAATTTTAAAACGTTTGTATCGGCGAATTGTATCACCGGGCTGTCATATAACATTACCGGTCGACACGGTCGACACGTCCCCGGCAAGTCATGCCCAAGTCCGCAGTCTCAGTGGTGCACCGAGCAATTTTTGTCTCGACCCGACAATACGAAGTTATCTTTCGATTTCACTCACTCAGCTCTCTGTTTGTCTCGATAAACGCGACTTGTATCGAAAAGTTTGTTGCTTGTTATAAACACAGAATTGCTGGCACTTTTCGAATACGTTGTTATTCGGAGCGGGTCCCGATAATTACCTGACTTCAACTTTTGATTGACAACGTGAACTTTGTTTCAGATGTGTTGTTTATTCAACGTTCGTAGAAACAGGAGGCCGCCGTGCTACAACTCTAACTTTGTTCTTACAAGCTACGTATTGTGATTGAAGTCTTGCGAAAACTATGTAATAACAGCCCATTAAGTTACTGTCAAGCCTGAGTGCCTCAATTTTAAAGACAGTTTATTATTTACATGCTTTTAAAAATGTCTATCTACTGTTGTACATATTTATTGGATGTTTTTTCCCTGCCACATAATGACTTGACATTAAGGCGACACGTTGACCTAATTTTGCTCGACAACATCTCCCACAATTCAAATTCAATATAAAGAACGTAGAACCTCATTACGAAAATGTAAAGATCAACAATAGAGGCATCGAATGATAACAGGTTTTTATCTCACATCAAATAGCAATCAGAGACTGAAAGCGTCCCTCTATCCTTTGATCCAGACTGCTTTGTGCCGCCGCCTGACTTTTTGCCAGCCATCTAATGGACGCGCGTTTTAAAACGCTTTTTTAAGCCGAACCGAGTATTAGTCATTTTTCTGGACGCTAATAAAGACTAAAGCATGACGAACGAGAACAACTTAATCCTCAGATACTATTGTCTGCATCATATTCCTTTGTGATTGTTTGAGCTTAATATGACTAATATGCAGTAAATGAGCACCAGATTATTCTATATGAGATTTTTTGTGCAGAATCTTATCTAGAAAAGTAATTTATATTGAATGTAGAACAGACTGTTTTATGAATACCATAAAATTGCGTCAAGCTTCAAATAAAAAATTAATAAGCGCCGAGCACAACTTTCCATTTCTAATAAATGAAAAACTCCGCAACACAGAACACGAATAATGTATAAACAATAGAAAGAAGGGAAATAAGGCAGTATTATGTTAATATAAACAGGCACCTCGTCACGGGGTGAATGACGGGACGAATATTTTGATTAAAACTTATGAAAAAACTCTTTGGGCGAGCGGCCCAAGAGACGAGCGGCCGCGCCCGCCGCACACACACGAAAATATTATCAAACTTATTGAAGGCTACACTCGCGCCGCGATTATTGTAATTGGATGGAGCTGTTTATGGAGAACGAGGGTTGGAGGGCGCCAGTGTACCTCATTCTTAGATTAAAATAGTGGGATCAAACTACGTATCAAATTAAATTGTGTATAGAAGAATATATAGTGGTTATTAAAACTTTTGTTTCATTGCAACTATTTCCAAATAACATTTGAAAGACTCATAAGTATCTTGGTTCCTTCATTAATTGGATTAGTTTTTATGAGTAAAAATGGAAGCGAACAATGACAGTCCGCGTCGCGCGGCGCATACAACACGGTGACTTGAGCCGAAGCTCGCGGCACATAGCGAGGAAACTTGTTAAAAATGTATCAATTTAACTTTCCCGCGATAACATCGAAGAGTTTGCGTACGCCCTTTGACAGACCGGCCTTCTAATTTCATATCGAAAAGTTCAATGATTAATCTTTTATAAAACAATTCATGATATTTTCGGATTTTCGGCAATCTTTGTGATGTTACAATCTGCGCGGCGTCCGGGATGATATTAAACTCGCGCCCGTACATTGTTGTTTATTGCCACCATTCAACATGATGACAGATACTTTGTGATACGTTCTACCAAATACGCAATTTTGTGCAAGATGTTGGATTAAGATTTTTTTATTACGTTTCCTCTACTGCATTATCTAAAATGGCAACTGTTATATACAAGACGCACTATAATTCTGGAGTAACTAACCGAATGTATCACATCGTTAGATACATAATGCACACGTATGCCTTGCGCACATTAAGCTGCATTAATCAGATTGCTTTGAGCTAAGCTCATTAGCTGAAAATAACAATAGATGCATCTGTAATCCTTGAGTAACATCCACAATGTACAGAGCACATAAGTCAGTTGATGAATACATTGACACAGTGGCAGGTAGACGCGGCACAATCGGCTTCGACCAACATGCGTGATCGATACACCAATTTCACAAGCCATTGGCGCTCTTATACGATGCTAATAGCGGCCACAATTGAATATCATATATGCAGCAAGTTGAGCGTGTCGACGATGACGGCAAATTGTGCTTAACTCGTAAATATTTTACGGGTAACAATACACTAAGTCTCGTGTATGAAATTACAGAACATCGGCAGCGCCTTGTTGTTGACGTAACGAAGGGTTATCGTAAAAAAGATGGAGTTTTATGGCCACTAGATGGAGCTAGTGTGTTCTGGCACGGCTCGTGGTGTGCGCGCCAGTTTCTGGAACTGTCGCATTATACGCTGTGGAAAACATTCCGGAAACTTTATCGACACTACATTTAAATATTCCAGTTAAATTATTTGCCGTAACAATAGCCGTTTTAAATCCAAAACATGTATTACATTTATGTATAAGGACCATATTTAAAGTTTTAAGTAACAAATGAAATAATTATTTTCTTTCACCTGAATAATAGACAAATGAATCCAATACACAAATACAATGGTTGCAAGTCGCTGGCGGTGCGATACAACTCCACTCGTAGACTGAGATTCGAATGTTCCTGATTAACGGCAGCAGGCTCGTCCCTTATCTAGTCGGGGCTTTAAATGCCGTCCCTGTGCTGTTTGTGAACGACAGCCTACAGCCTTAAAATAGATTTGACCTTGAAATTCGTTTAATTCAGGGCTTTTTGTTAAAACAATGAGTTTCTTAGTACAACACTTGATTGATACGTTGAATAGTTGATAATTCATTACACTAACATACAGTCAAACGTGCTAATAGTTCGCAACAATGATTTAATTAAGGGAACGGCTCAAATGAGCTTATTATCGAGCGATGTATTAACAGTATGGCGCAGATTAATGCGTTAATTATTAACGTGCTGTCCTTCCAACATAGTGAGTGAGTGCTCCGAGTGGTACAAGTCATTGAAGCACTTACTGATACACATCATCTCGCAATGATTTATCATCATCTCAATTATATTATCTTATTGCCATCCTCTGCAAACTACACACAACGAAATAAAAAATGCCAAATAAAAGGTATTTACTACTACATTATTTTCAAAAGTATTTAATTTTAAAAGGAGCTAAGAATTCAAAATGTACATGGTTGATTTCTGTCTTATAAAATATATAGCCAATATTTTAAAGCTTCTTACAACTGTGCAGATAATATAAAATAGTAAACTATCTGTAATTTAAATAATACAAATAATAAACTACTAACGCTACTAGTAAATACCCGCTACGTTGTATAGATCGCGCCACCAGCCGGCAGCTGAGCACCGCACCAGATATTGGCAGCGATTATGATCACTAAGTATCACTAACTGAGTTACGACTGTATTATCTTGTTCTACTCGTGTCTTCAAAGTAAATACTTGGAAATATCCTCGTACGTAAACGATATATTATATTATCTGTATGTGACCTTACTCGCACAGTCAAATGTATAATGTTTTAGAGAAGTATAAACATAATAGTTGTTTTGACTGAATAAAAATCATATCTAACCACATAATACATTTCTTGCAGAGATATTTGTAAAGAGATATCTAAAAACGGCACAAAAGACAGCAGACATCTTTAACTACGTCTGGTAACCAGGACAGCAGAAATCCTTGAGAGCTATACAACAAAACGGTGCTCATGTCCAGAGGCACATAAATCAAGCGCGCCATACATCACGCGCTCAAAAGGAGCGCTCTGCTAATGGTCCGGTGATACGGGGCAGTGGACGCCAAACTCTTATTTTACATTTATATTCTTATTGGGTAATTAGTTGAGAGAGTACGGTATACTCATAAAATGTACTAAAGTTTTAATGCACCAAACATTCTAGAATAAAACCCCTATCCGTCAGAAAACAAAATTCTTACAAAACATTTCTTGACGAAGGATTCATAAAATGTAATTCGTTCTCCGGAAGAGATAAAAATAAAAAAGTGCTGACGTTTTCAAGTTTGTAGAAACATTCCTCGTCGACTGGAAAACTGCAACAAACAAAGCAAAATTATCGAAAGTTACAGGGTTCTTAAGAAACGCGCATATAACCGGAGCAACGCTCGCCTGCCCCGCGGCTCTGGCCGTTCTCAGTGGGAAATGGTCTATTAAAACCTGCACACCTTTCATATCGGCCAGAAGAAAGCGATACCGGGAGGATAAAATTTAAGTACAACGTTAACTTGGAGCGCAAAATAAAACATACATTTCAGTTTATCGGTCGAACATTTTCTAAACTTATTTGAACAGGAATTCCTGTATTAAACGTGTTCTTGTATTAGTATCCATTACTAGAATTTTTGCTATTATATTTATACAGTCGCACTACTCGTCGTATAGGCATTAAATGCCAAAGAAATTATATTAAAATACAACACCTCAAGACAACACATTATTTAGCAGTAAAAACTAAATGCAATCTGAGTATGTACGAAGCGGTAGTTTTATTAAATTGAATGCACCGACGTTACTGGAACAAACAGGCGGGGGCGCGCCAAGCCGCTCTCTAATATGAACATTTTCGTTGAAAACTCCTTCAAAAACTCAATTTACAAACTTCCATACAAAATATAAGGAAATCAAAGGAATGCGGGAAACGTCACTACTTTAACCAATTCTTGACAATAAACAAGTTGACTATAAGACATGTTCTGCCAGCCGAGTCCCACTACTGGGAGCTGACAGGCGGGCCGGGGCGAGACTCGAGGCTCGCGAAAATACACATTCTGCGTTTTGTATAAAGTTGGGATTTCTTTGCGTATATCATATGAAGTATGGAACTACTCATCAAAGGAAATTAAACTCTATTGTAAAGAGTATAAAGTACACATTGAATAATATCGTTTCGTGTATCTCAAAGGAGCGATTTAAACCATGTTCAGAAATGCTTGCGGTGAAAGCTTTCTTGGCAGAGTTCTGGTTGGTGTTTTATTTTTTTAAATCGCGATTTATGTTCGCGGAGATGTTAAGGTATTCTAAAGGGTCTCGGTTTTCTTCCTTCTATGAAATTATGCGTTTGGAGACGTTGAAAAATGAAATAAGTTTATGAAACGGAAATAAATAGCATTTGCTTTGTAACTGCGGCGTCTAGCTGCACATAGATTTATTTGTTGGCAACATTTTATAGGGAGCTATTGGCGTGGTTATTAAAATTCTTTTGGCTCTTACATTTTTGTTTTAGAATAAATGAGTATGATTATCTTTGTGAGGTAAATACGAATTCAGTTTATCTTCATAAATGAGAATATAAGCTTTGGATAAAAAACAAGGTTATAAACAACAAAAGCTTAGGTTTAGAAAAATCGTTTTTAACAACTTGATACGTAATAGTAATCACGCAGCAGCAAATCAGATTTGGTACTCGAGTCTAATCTTATTAAGACACGTAGTAAACCGCTCTCGACTCGAGGCTCCGACATAAACGCCGATCCGACAATACCATTCCATACGCATTTCAATTTTTGTCTGAAACCTTGGATACTTGGCAAAACTCGTCTATCTTTAAGCGAACAAATCTTTTGTCGTCCATAAAATCGTTTACTGCCGACTTTCAGTAATCTTTTCGCAATGTAAGCATTTCAATCAAATCAAAATCATTGTAGTAAAGCTTCTGTAAGCCAGTGCAGGCTCATAATTGGGGTAAGGGGGAATAAAACTGTCCGTCTCCGATCGTAAAAATGAGGAGAGGTGAGCTTAAGGAGGTGTTATGAGCCCCTGGAGGAGCCGAGTGCCTGGCGAAATCACTTTATGTGGCTTGTGGTCTGAGTTTGAATGCCTGGCGAACTGGACAGGCCTCGGATCATGTAAGTGTGAGCAATGGCTGAGATAGTGTAAAGTTGTGTTGATATAACTTGATATTTTATTTTAGAAAATTATGTTTCTCACACATGCGTTTAACGTTTATTCAATGGCAAAAATGAAACTAAGTAAATATTAAGTATGGAGCCTAACGACTGCACGTTTGGAGCGGTGGCAGGACTCTTTATATCTGATGTGATCCACAAATTGTTGTTTCGGGTTTTGACGTTATGTGTAAGTAAACTACGTTTGTAAACGCACCCACCATACAGAACAAAATCGTAGTGTGGGGCAACGTTTAAAAAAAAACTATTGATTACCTAACTATTGAATATTAAGTATTCCAAAAAGTTTCGAAACAAAAATAACAACAAAAATTCCAGCAGTGATATTTACCAAAATAAACTATGTATGTATATGATATTTATAGGAATGTTGAGAATTGTTTTCGTCGTTACTGAAACTGTTCAAGGTCTCCTGAAAGACACGTGTTTACGGGAAACGCTCACAATAAAGTAGGAGAGGGTTTGTGTGTAACACTACGAGTGGCTTGTTATGTACATAAATACATTCTTTAAATGGCGCACTAGAGGATAATATATCTGTATGCCGTCATAAAATATTACCATTAAAATCTCTGTTATTTTTGTGGGAGTGAATTGAATTTATCAGCATTTAACCTCGTGCACTGGTTTATTATTGTAAAATCAAAATTTACATTATATTTAAATTGCTGCATATAATTAATTTTGTAAAAATAAAATACATTCTGTGAATAATAAGCTATTCGATATGAGACGGCATCAATATGCTGGTAACGAATGAATCCAAACTATACTATTATAAATCTTGAATTAAAATTATTGGATTGAAATTTATTTCCTTAATTGTAGTTAATTCTAAACAATAATCTAAACAAACATCATAATTTCAAAGCAAGTACATACGTTATCACAAGTTTAGAAATCGCTTTCATTAAAGATACATTCGGTTCCTTTATCAAAGTTAATTTATAGATGTGAAGAAAATCGTTAGTAAATAGCGTTAACTTGCAAACTAATCGCCTTCGTGTACCGCAGTAATTCATGTTGCTGCGTACATATGTTGGGCTGGTACTTAATAATGCCTAAGACCGGTACCTGCCCGGAGGTACCATTAGCTAAGTAATTTAGGTACCTAGTTGAATCAACAACTTTGTTGAAGCAATTATTTATTAAAACGATAAACGTGCGTGTTTTTACTTTAACTAAAATATTTTACACGCTATAAAAACTTAATGAAACAAGCTAATTTATTTCTTTTTCATCTAGGAATATTTATAAAGGTCATAAAAATTAATACTTTCTAACTCAATTACTAGGAACCTGTAGCCAACGTTTCGTAGCAACGAGCTACGGCGTAGCATCTGCGTAGCCATAGTTTTCTCATTATATTCCGGTAAACTATGGCAACTTTACCGGGCCCTTGGCAACTTTACCATACTATAGGTATTCGGTATAAACTCATTTATCATCTAGGAATATTTATAAAGGTCATAAAAATTAATACTACTATGATCTAACTCAATTACCTACTAGGAACGTGTAGTCAGCGTAGCAAACCTCTACGTCGTAGCAATTAGCTACGGCGTAGCATCTGCGTAGCCATAGTTTTGAACTCATTGTATTCTATTTATTTGAATTGATAAAATTAGATCTGTTCTAGTCATTTTAAAAATGTATAAAAGCTGCACATACTACGTACATTAAGAAGTTAAACAGCACTCTTATAATTTAAAAATAACTAGATAACACAGTTTTCAGTTTGGCAACAACGAATTGTGTTATTGCAACGGTTAAACTAGTTATCATTTGATAAACATTGAGAAATGAGTTCCCAACTTTTCCCTCGTTCGCAACAGTTCCTATTTACTTGTTTTTACGACACGTTGTTATTCAAATATCTTGGCAACAGCCAGTAAATATACTTGAATACCAGTAAAACTTTGACAACGGAATGATTGCTCGTAAATTTTATGCTATTATGTACTTGCATTCATGATGTACTGTTTATGGCACTAGAAACGATTCTTGCTTTTGGAGTAATTATTTTCACTAATGACATACATCATATTATATACTTTGAGAAGATCTTTTATTATTCAAACATATATACGGTAATTAGCTCATTATACTCCGTTTGAGTACAAACTCAGTACATATACTATTATAATAATCAGTAGGCTGATCGATTTTGCCACGTTTGCAGCTTATGATGAAGAGTGACTCGAAACTAGTAGAGCTTTTCTCCATTAGTGTAAACCGTGTTATTTTGTTAATTTAGTATGTTTCACGAAAGTTATTTTTTTCTCTAACTTAAGATTTTTACACCTTAAAATGGGGTGTAGTGTCAGTTTATTCCACTACGTAATTCCTTAAAAACTATAATAAGCAAATTAAGTTTTATATGCCCTTGTAACTCGGTTAGTGTTCACAAGCACACAAATAAGGCAATATCTGTGATGTTCTAATAAGTAGGTAGGTTCTACTACTTGAACGAAGTAGGGCAATATAATAAATCTCAACTTAGTATATTTAAAGGCTTTCCGTTAATAGGGCCGCTTGCCTTCAACATTTCCACTTATATCAATAAAGATAATAGTATGTTTACATTTTGTACTTCAAATATATTTGTCAAAGCTTTGAGTCTCGTAAATATGTCTCAATTGAAAGAAACGTTTGGACTAAAAGCCACATAATTTCTTAACTGTTTAAAACTGTTTGTGTTTTACATAAATAAAGTGTCGACTCGACGCAAAACACTACGAACTTTATTTTCTCTTAACTGGCTCTAGTTTTATTTAGCAAGCGCTTGTAATGTATTTACATACTTACTTATATACTTTCTAGGGTTTGTGTACACTACTCAAATTATTTTATATTAAAAAATGTTTTGCTCCACACTAGGATTTTTCCTGTATCATAGGTGTGTTTACAAACATACAAGTTCACATACATAATATGACATCCCGATCCGAAACAACAATTTGTGGATGACACAAAGAATTGCTCCGTGTGGGATGCGAATCCACTAATCATTGCATAACAGCCGATTACTCAGCCACCGCGCCAACCGTGCAGTCATCACAGTTAAAACTCGACAATAATGGAAATAATTATATATTTTTTTATTAGTTATACTATCTAAACTAAAATCACTAAAAACATTTAGTTTGTTGCTTAAGAAATATTAATATTGAAATCAATGTGCAATAAGCACTAACATTGTTAATTAATATTAAGCTTTTGTAATATTTTGTAAATGTATTAATAGTAATATATAGCTCATATTGTATTACTGTGTACTATTGTATACAGGAGCTATATATATTATTAATACATATATCGTATACACACATCATGTATGTGTGTGATCGAGAAGATTAAATGTATCTCGAGACGGCACAATCCCTGATTTTCAATACTAATGAAATTGTACACTGAACCGAAACGTGACGCGGTAACAATTTAACTTTGACATCGGTTTTATTTTAATTGAACGTGTTACTACTTTCGTGGGGTTTGATTACCAGCTGTGGATAATATTTACTGACAGACAAAGCTCACTTTATTTATTGGATTAGAGATGTTATTTGCACGTTGTAAGCAAATCTGCTTCGTAGATAACTAACTAGCGAAATCTTACAAACTATGCTTTTAATGTAATCTAAATGCTCAGCTCAGTATTTACTGATCTATAATTAGATTATCATTAAGATATCTACATTTAGAATGCTGAACTTTCAGTTTTCGACTCAATAGGCTTTCGTACAAGAACGTGTGTAATTGGCTAAAATAAGAGGCCTTGCACATAATTACTCTTACTCTTAATGTGCTAAGATAAATAACGTGATTATGATATGATATATTGCAAGTTCTATAATTATATATTAAACTATCAAGATACTAAACGTATGCTTAAAAAATATATAGAACTAGCTTCTGCCAGCGGCTTCGCCCACGTTTTCATTGAATAAAAAGTATCTTACCATCAAAATCTGTTCTGTAGTTTCAGCGTGATTGATGGACAAACATCCGAACAAATAAACTTTCCATTTATAATGTTACATAGTGTGATATAAGGTAAACTACTATAAGCTGTAATAGTGGCTCGTTATTAGTATTTCACTACAAAGTAACAAAGTTAGTGAAACTCGTTGAAACACAACTCTTTGTAACACGTTTTAAAGTAAACTGCTGAAAACTTTCAGTTTAGTGTTTCAGTTGTTCGTGATTGTTTGACTATTACGACTATCAGCCAATCAAACACAATGTACGTTCCCTATTCTATTTACTGATGACCGTTACACAACTAACATCAACTTGTATTCCTAGAATCATTGGACATGACGTATAGTGCCTGATAGTAGTAGGTAGAACACAATTTCAGGAGGGTTGCTCCAGTTTTCCAATGCGAAGTTTCGTTTAATCTTCGACCGTAGGTTTTGTTGATTTAGTTATGAAATTACTTAAAATAACGTTTTATTTTTAATTTCAAACCAAAACCTATTTATTTATGTCCATTTCATTCGTTCTTTTTTGTTCACAAAGGTTTGCAATAAGTGGAATTGTAGTATGAAATTTGCGAAGTTTCTGACGAAAATTCGTTTTTCGTTGAATTAGAGTAGGCCTCCTGGTTCACTGATTTTTTTTCATACTATGGTTCCATGAAGCAAATTATTCACATCGGTGAGGATGTCTGTTTAAAAAATTCTTTAGTGTTTGATATTTCATCAGTCATGGCAGAAGAGATTTCTTATACTACAGGCAAAAACAAAATATATCACACGCTATGCGACGTTTAATTGACTTAAATCCACAAATGGTTTTAGGTGTGTAAACACGTAAAACCTCCTCTCGGCACGTATACGAGGCAGTCCAAGTGACACAAATCATTTTTGAAACAAAAAGGTTTTTTTACCTCTTGTATAACACACCCGAGTAAGATGAGCGAGCTGCCCAAATCCTGGTTAATAAAGTAGGAGAACAACGGAAAGAGTTATAAAATATGATAGAGGTGCCCAGCGGAGTAGTTTGCGGAAGGTTCCCGCGTGACGTGGCGGACTAGCGGTCTGTATTCAGTTTTATGGGCGGCTAATAAAGTTTGCTGCCACGGGAAATGTTATTAAATTCGAGACGCTGCGACGTTGACGGAACGCTCCTGTCTGCGTACTCAAGAACGTAGACCGGGAGTGTAGAGTGTGGATACATAGTGGTGGGAGGCTGAGATAAATTATCACCTTCTTGTGTGGTTGGAAATGTAGTATTTTGTACTAAGTACTACATTGTACCTCCAGCGCCTACTTCACTTATTCTTAATGTTTGAAAACATTATGTTAGCACTTCTTGAAACAAAAATAGATATAGTATTTTATAACAAACATAGGAAATCTACGTAAGTATGTAGCTTCTAAAATTAGAATTTTATTAAATGATAAATTTATTATATCTACCCACCATTTTTAAGCTCAGAGCAGGAGAAGGAAGGGCATGGTTTTTAGTCAGTAAGACTTTGACATTCCCTCTCGCCTCACCAAAGGGAAAAGTCATTGGATGATTTTCCCCTTAAAAAATATATTTAGAAGTTAGCAGGTCCACACTCCGGCGCTGCCGATGGTGTCGGCTGGCTAGCATCCAGGCGTCGCGCGATGTTAACTTGCATTAGGTGCCGGCACGCCATCTCGCTACGTTTGAAGTCGGTTCCACACAGACACGATATTCCCACTCGCTATAATACTCCCTCGTTTTTACTTCATTTTTAGATTCATGAATATGTTCTGAAATAGTGACAACTTCAACCTACACCTCGACATATCTCTACTTTATACGTCTAATGTTATTTTTCAAGCGTCGTTTTCGTCTTTATTTCGTTCAGCAATCTACTTCAAGTACATAATATACACTAAAATATATCATAATACAATAATGTATTTAAACTGTCCAACACAAATCACATGTTACTTATGTTGTTTTTATTGCCATTTGTCCTCATACCACGGCATATCAAATTTCACGCTACTACCTTTCTTTTCAAAATTGACAATTTCAAACCTTATAAATACCATACCTCGGATATACTCGTTCTCATGAAAATGGAAGCTTGTTAAACATGTAGGTTATTAGGAAAACATGGTAAAGCAATTACAAGCATTTTTAATCGCAAAAGTTGGCGAGTAAATCACAATACAACATAATATTTACCAACTCTTTTTATGCCGACCACGATTTCGTGTACATTTTCTAATTAATTTTGATGAAAATCGTTTTATTGTTAATTCTTAAAATACTGACTAATTATATTAAGTATATTTTAAACATAAGCGTAACATTATATTAACGTGCAGTAAACATTACATACATATTATGTCATATTTCAAAACGTTTTAAAATGTAATTTTAGTTTTTAATAGATACATAGACGATATTTCCCAGATAATGTGTATTTTGTTCTAGTAACTAAATATATTTTCATAATAGTTTCAATAGTAAAATATTTCAGTGCTTATAAATAGGTAATATCACGCAAAATAATCTGAAAGCAAATAAAGTTTAATGGTCCCTAAACAAAGCTGGGCATTTAGATTTTTATTGTAATAAATGAAAAGCGGTTTCCATTAACATTTTTCATCGGAGCCGTCCTATTCACAATCCGCTTATGGTTATTTCACGCTAAGCTCAGCTATCGTCTAACAAAAATAGTTTTACTCATAAAAATATTTTTGTGTAACCATACAACGATGATATTATTTTAGTGCACGCGCGGTCAGTCGGCGCGCCAATACTTGTTCCCCTCGCACATTTTATAAAAACAATTTTTCATCAGAGACCAGCAGTGGTATCGGTGCAAACAGTCGACGCGTCGGCGTTGAATTTTAAACCGAATTATCTCGCAAAAAAGTTTCGTCTAAACCGTTTCGTAAAAAATTCCGTTCGAAAACCCATCCGTTCACGTTTCGCTCCTCCGGCCACGTTTCCGCGCGGTTTCTGTTCAAAAACTTTGTTTGGACTGTGCGAAATTCGTTTGCTGAACAAATATTCATTTTTTTCGGCGTGCTCTGTATACAGCACTTTGCATTGTTTTTTAAACGGATGTCCTGTTTACTTTTGTCGGGGCCACGGTCGCGGTTTTATAGCCGTGTTTATTATGTCTCGTGTATGGCCCGCTTTATTTCGACTTTCGGCTCCGCTCGTCTCTGTTACACTTTGAAAGATTTATTACATTTTTAATTGTTGCGGAAACCGCGCGCTGTAAACAGTTTCGTTTGATAATGTTTGTGCAAGTCTGCAGGATGCACCGCTGCACCGCTGCACTGCTGCACCGCCCGTACCGTGTTACTAACGTTTCTGACTCAACTTTTAAATGTTGTTTATTACCACAAATAATTGAGGGAAGTAAACAGTTTAACAAGCTCTTCTGTTGACTTGTTCTACAATATTTGTTTATGTGTTCTCTGAATATGCTGGAACAGAAATAGAACTAATAAATTGTAGGTAAAATATCGTCTGAAGAGTTTGATATACCCACCACATTGAGAACTTAATAGCCCACTAAACAAATGAGTAAGTACACAACTATAATGATAAATATAATGTACACAAATCTCATAAAGGATAAAATCGTGTATCTAAGAGAACACGAGCAATGTAAGCAAATAGATGCAACATTAAAATAAAATTGCGTGCGCAATAATATTTGAATAAAATTGAGCAAATAATGCAGCGCGCAGTACGTAAGCCGCTCGCTTGACTATTTGAAACAAAGAAGGCTGCGCTCCATTCGGATCACGTGCGAGAGAACGAATAATATGTATAACCCATGGGAACTGTTATCACCGTATAATATTAATAAACGCAGTCTATGTGGGGATTTTTACAGTGCTTCGGATTAAAGGTTGAGATATACATGCATGGGGTAGATGGTTCTATTATAGAGGTGTAGCCACTTTTCACCCATTTTATTAAACACCGGCTTGCGTGCAACTTGTAGGTTCTATTCGTTGACCACTAATCGTTGTTTTGGGGTCTGGGTGTAATGCGTATGTGAACTTGTATATTTACAAAAACGCCCACAATACAGAAGAAAATCCTAGTGTTATTTGTCAAAAAAATAACCTCGCCCCCAAATTAATATTAATTACAATTTTACCGAATTTACATTTAAACCCGAAATTTCATGCTCAAAAGTTGCTTTTGCAATCAATCGTCTAAGAGCAGCTTAAAGTTTTAATATTAAAAATAGTAGCTAAATCCTAGCTACAAGCAGATACAATGGGCATCGAAGACAAGTTCTCGCTAACAATTGGAACAAGCTAAAGAGATTCAGTGCGAAGTTGAAGAAGTTTCCTCCTTAGCTGCTCAGAAGACGAGGATTTGGATTGAGGATTGTGGATATCAAAGTTGATTTATGTAGAAGTACTCACAATACACAAGGTGCGCCACTTAATTTTTTTAATATTATGAAATAGGGAGCAAACGACATACGGGTCACCTGAACGATCAGCGCCTACCATGGACACCCGCAACACCAGAGTAGTCATAGATGCGTTACCGGCCTTTTAAAAAGGAATACGCTTACTCTCAAGCAAACTATCATGCAAATTAATGAACTTTGACAAACTTTCAAAAAAATTAATACTCACCAATATACAAAAGCGATAGTGTCACAACTTATACTCATATAAGATATAGATCATAAGAGATACAATAATAGCGTCACACAAGTGCACAATCCATATTTATTGACTGTTCCTAAATAAATAACATTACGGTAAGAACTCCTCGTATCCCTGAACTAAACCCGCACCTCGTCCTATATATTTCAGAGTCTGTTTCTTATGCAAAGCTTGTTCTTTAAATAAACAGTGGAAAACGCGAGCAAATCTTGGACAAACACTAGTACTTGGCAAACAAAATCTGTATCGGCTACGGAACGGATAGACATGAATAAAATATGGCGGGCTCTCTTGCCGGACGGGTTATTGATGGCCGACACGTCTAGCTGTTGCTGTGTCTGTGGCGGCCTTGCTCCAATGTTATTATAGTTTTATTGCGGGTTTAAGATTTCAAATACGTCATATAGTTTATTGTTACGTGCGGTCCGGAATATCGAAGCATCTAGTTAATTTTATACCTGATACGATAAAATACTGTTTTATTTATATGTGTACGCAAGTCTTTATTACCTATGGATGACAAAATTTTAAATTTTGTTACGTACTCGAGAGATAAAATAAATACTGAATATCGTTCACCAAAATTGTAATTTCAGCTGTAATTCTTTACCAAAAATTGTTGCGGTTTAAAATTATTAAAAAAGTTACATTTACACATATGCGATGAAAATATTGTCACCTTTTAATTTTACACAAAAAAAGAGTATTTTTCGCAGGACATTATTGAGTAAGTCTCAATTACACGTCAAACGTGGCCGCTATAATAGGACATTAATAGGCCGTTTGCACAATATACTCAGGGCCAGTCGTAAACCACATCAATGTTGCCAGCCTTCCATTATCCCGTACGTATTTATTGCTCGCTGCCCATAATTTCACCTTACTTTAACATTTACGATGTGCCGAGTTAAAATAAAGCCACACTCAATCTGGGAGCGAAATACGAAGGGATCTCAGCCACTCTCCAATATTCAATTTATTTTCTAACAACTACACTCGGTACACGTCCAGTGTACGAGCACCTCCAGTCACAGAGCAGAATACTTGTTTGAAGTTCCCGGGCGGAACGCCAGTCGGACAAGTCCGCGTACAGGGGCTCTGTAAGCTGTGGCGCGGGATGCGGCTTGCATTACAAATGTACGCACGAATTCTCAAAGGACGTCCACTGATTGAAAAAGAAAACAGCTTCGCCGCTGTCCGATTGATTCTTTGTGCCCTCGTCGTGTATATCTTGCCTTACACACACCGGGAGCCTGGATGGAAATCGATTCCCGTTTTAACCGGTTCGAGTACGAACCCTTTGTTCTTCCACTGACCTTAATTCTGCCATTGTTAATTCAGTGACCTTCTTCTAGTTTTACTGCTTGTATGGAGTAATTTGTTTGTGTGATCATCAGCGGGAGCTCCTGGCTCATTTTGATTAAAACTTCAAACGTTGTCACGGCGTCATTTAAAGCCACTTACGGAGTTAATGTGTTGCGTTTAACGACCCTAGTGATACGTACAGAGGGTCATCCCTACGCGCGCTATAAAGCCCGGTTCCATCAATTAACTTTTACTACTTACATGACATGATTACCTTCCTAACCGATAACCTTATTTCAATTACCTCTTTAAATCTTAGAACACATAAAATCTATTTCAGGTACACTGATTAAGAGTATGAGATTTACACGACTTCAAAAATAACTGTGATAGTTTGTCCAGCATAATGTAGTAAACTGTTAAAAAAATGTTACATTTAGAACAAAAATGTTTCACGAACTAAAAATTGTTTTGCGACTATCAAAACTAGTTCTTGCCTGAAAAATATCCGGAATATACCTATATAGAAACATTCTTTTTTACTCCAAGCAAATAACAGAGACGTTTGCTCCTGCTCCCGTCTCCTGGCTCCCGGCCTGCCTCCTCTCAATGGTTCGTACAAACAGTGTCCGTTCCGGTCTGTTCGTTACGTACCACTTCTACGCGCCACGACCTATTTCTATGCAAAAATACTTCAATTCCATACAACTACCACATTTTATACCAAACGTAGGAACATTGTACTATTTGTAATATATAGTAGCTTTAGAATATATTTAGTGTCTGTTATTTTAATTTACATTTACATAGAACTAGAATTGATTGAAAACTAGATTTTGATATTTTTATTAAATTTCCAAAAAGTAAAATAAGTATTTTGCTAGGGTTTATTATATTAATGGGAACAAATTTGAATCAGTTTAAAAAAATCTCAACCTATTGAAAATTAACTACAATAATTAATTAAATTACAACTAGTCAACATTTAGCACTGAATTCATACAACATATTAATATTAGATCAACAAGCAACCATACATTATCTATGTAAAATAACAAATATGAACATGTTCCCAGCAATCAGCAGTGAACACACAGCTACACACACTCGCGTGTTGGATACTTTTCACTTTGTAAATAAACTTTAATGAAAGGCCGACAGATCGTATCAATCCTATCAATCGCACAGTTTTCAATCATTCACTCATTCACTCAGTAATAGGTTTAGCGTTTCTACGAATCACGGACCATTGCAATTTAAATAAATCATTAATTTGCTGTTGACCAATTTGTTTGAACGATTTCACTAATGTTTTGTTGACGTACACTGTCAAACTGGAATAGATTGTATTGTGTGCGCTATTTATTTTCTGAGAACCCATTCATGTTTAGTTGCTATCGGTATTTAATATAAATCGACACAATAGGTACCATTGACTGGTGCTAATTCTAAATGTAATTACATAATATAATGGAATTCATGTTATTCTCCGAAGGAGTAAATAACATAAGTATATAAAATCATTTACTGCGAATAGTAAAGGTCGATGTTGTTGACAAACTTATTTATCAAAATGGACAGTAACTTAGTCACTTTTGCAAATAGACAAACGAGTCACTGAAATTATTACAATTGTATTTCTTTTGATACTGTTGTCATAGCATCAGAACAATATACAAGTAAGAAAAAGTCTGGTCACAGCTATGTCCTTTGTAAAACTACATCGAACAGAGGGACACGTACATCAGGGAGGGAACAAACCTCAATATCGCGGGGCTCTGTGCAATGAAGACAAATGTTCCAGCGAGGAGGACCTTCGGATAGAGTGGAGTGCAGGCTGGAGGGGCAACGTCTTTATGTGGAGCATTTATCTGCACACCGTGCTATTTGTCACTACTAGGGAGGGTGGCAAGTCGCTGTTGCACTTAACTAAGCAGTGATTGTTTGACCATGTCTAGTTCAAGAACACCATTGTTACCCATACAACAAACACTAATAAACTATGTTTGATGTTATTTTTTTCTACAACGTTCACACAGTCAATCCTTTATTATCCGACCCCGTTTCCATTCCACTATTATTACGTTCAGTTCACTAGCTACATAAATACGCGTGTCTCTTTATTGCAAAAACTGTCTCCCAAATGGGAGCTTTGTCGTGATGAAGACAAGTGTCCTTGTAGTGATGCAGAGCGGTCGACGACCGTCCACCCCGTCACTAGGGCTGACCCACCCGCTAACTTAAATATAATTATTGAACCCGCTTTCAGATACTCAAAAATGTTATTTGCATCTTTCAAACATAGAAATGAATTAATAAAAATTGTGGTGAATCCACAAACCGACAGGACTTCCACATAGAACACTTACCAAAGTACACACATAAAATTGAATCAGGATAATCTTGGATCATCAGGAAAAATAATACGAAATTAATCTGAACGCGTGCTTTTGAAAGCTTTCCCGTCACGGTACAGCGTACAGCCGCCCGTGAGGGGAAAGGAGTGAAGATTACATTCCAAGCAGATTTGGAAATAAAAGAAAAACAGAATATATTATTATTACCAGCTTTATTCGTAAAAGCCGAAACATTTGACGGAGGGGACTGTTTCTGCACACAATGTGGATACCAAAATGGTTAACAACTCTACACTTTGGAAAAGAATTGGGTAATATGATTATTTTTAGTCAATAGCAATAATTTTGTTTAATTATATCTCTCAAAGAGTCTTTCTTTTAAATTCCATTGCCATACGCAAATATAATTTCAAAGTGTAGTAATTTGAGTATGTTTATATTATCGAGTTGCTCCACTGCGACATCCCTGCCGTTCCTGTTTCACCAACGTGACCCACATTCTGATAATGGTATGAATTCGCTGCAAAAACATATTGAAATTAAATTCCGCACGGAAGGTATGGCACATGTCAGTCAACGGACGAAGTTTTTGTAGAGCTCAGCTCATGAACGTATAGGTATTAGTGAACAGTATTTTAGAATTTAAAATATTTGCTTTACCAAACACTTCTATTATACTCTAGTGTTAATATAGGCAGAAAAATTTTAATAACAATGGCGCACTATGAAGAATAAAGCGGTATAAAATTTATAAAATGCTGTTAATCTAAACTTCATTTCATAAAAACAACAAGAAACGGTTCACAGACAAGCCAATCATAATAAAACATCCCTCCGAAATCCACTTCATAATACAACAGGATTGCTTAAACTCCAAATCTTTTCTACACTACCAGTAAATAGATCCCCAAATTAACAGGCTAGGGAAGGCACACGAAACAAGGGAAAGAAAAAGGAAACAAAAAAAACTGTAAACGTTTCATTGAAATACATAAAGGGCCACATCAAAATTCACTTTGCTCGCGGGGAGGCGCAATAAAAGTCGTGGAGCGGTAACTGACGCGCGCTGAGCTAGTGATAAATAAAATAAATGCCCGTCAATCTGATCAGGGAGATCTTCACCGAGGCCCCAAGATCGATACTCCACACAGTACCGCTACCATTGCTTTTTCACTCCTAAATACTAAAAACAACTTAGAAGAAAATGAGCAATGAACGACGAAAATGTATTAGTACAGCGGTTGTCAGTTGTGTAGAGGATTCTTTCAGATGGGGACGGCTTGAAAGGTTTTGAAGCAGTACTTTGTAGATCCTGAGTAAGCTATTGTTGTTGTACTAGAGTTCGCGAACGATATTTGTTCCCAGACTAATGCAAACAATGTGATAAACTTGGAGTTGTTTGAGAGATCAAAACATTTAAAATTTATTCTTAACAATGAAAGTTGGGGAAACTTTTTAAATAATTCATCAGAGTAATGAAATAAGACTTATGATAGCGAAATTTATGTTGTTTATTTAGTCGTCCTTTACTGTGTATTTGTATTTTACTTTGTCCAGATATAAATTTACTGTGAAATAAAATTGTAAAATCGGAAGCGGCAGTCATTAATATCTCTCAGTCTGGTAACCGACAGATATGTTTTACAAAATTGATATCAAAGTTGTATTTTTAATATTATTTCTCATCGAAATACGTTTTCATTCATTTATGTTGATCAATGCTACTTAAGTTTTAATACTATTTTATTTCTTCCAATAAAATCTGTTTAAGTCTAATTACTTGTGTGGTAATTACCTCGGTACTATGTATAGACAAGTTTTAATTAATCGAGCAGTGGTTGCGGTGATCAATAAAGATTAATTTGCTACTGTACAGTTAAGAATGAACATGTTTGATCAATATTGTTGGTATCGTTGATAAATTTCGATCGCGTCGAACTTCGTGTTGATAAAGCTACAAGTTCCATCAAAACCAAAAGATAAATCGCCCAACTTTTAATAGACTCCAATATTTACATGTCAAATATAAAGAGTTTGAACAAAATTTCAATCCGTGTAAGATATTGTACATCAAATTTAAACAAACACCAATTCGGGCCATGAATAATACATAAAGGAGGTCCGTCGATCCTTTCACTGCCTATCGATATACGCAGGCTGGGAACAACAAACTTACCAACCACACTTCAGTAAACCTAACCGTCTTTGCCTTAAAGTTAAAATTGGCTTGCCTCGCTTGAGGCAAACTCAGCTTCACATTTTCTGCTCCAAAATACCCGCTGCATACTCACTAGTTCGTATGCCTTTGAGATAAAGTTCACTAGCCCACACATGAGGCGCATTACTACCGCGGTTCATATTTTCCCTAAGGACGACTTCAGTGTTAGGTTTATGATAATTTTTAGACCTCATCCGGTTATTATTGCTGGCTATTAAATTCTCGACTGAGATGTTTCTATAAGGATCTTTTTGCTTTCACATTGAAATCAATTTCAATAAAAATGAGCGTGGATTATTTTCTGGTAGAATTCTTTTCTAATTTCTTTAGTGTGTCTGTGGCGGTCGTAGATTGAATCTATTATTATTTGAGTTTGCTCTTAATTGCTGTTCATTTGAAAGTTGGTCGTAGCTTGCGACAAATGTTCCGCTGAGCGGTGTCGGTGGAGTTTTCGTTCATTGAACAGCGTGGCAGTGGAGCACCTGAGCGGCGTTGCCTTAAGTGGCGCGGTCATCGCGTGACCGCTCGCAGTAATTACCTCGCAGACAACGCTGTACCGTCCTGCCGCCGACAGTTTTACTGCATCCTTGTCTCATTGTTTCTATAACCTAAATTACTGTCAGGACACATTTACTTACCTATAATGTTTTATTGACTGCTGACACAAAAATCATCCTTTATAAGTGAAGTGTTTCTTTGTATTTAAACTTTCAAACTGAAATCTGTACGGTTTGAAATTGTGTCGCCAAAACAGCTAGACACATTTAAAATACGTAGTGCGAACCAAAAGTAGCACATTTAAGTTTAGCGGACATTATACAGCAAAATATAATCCGGCTATAAAGAGGAAACGTGTTTAGTAGTTCAAAAGATGAGATTCCGTTAGATAGGAGGCGGTTAGCGTGCTCAGTGGCCATTGTTTAAGTGATAACTATCTTACACTAAGTATTACAGTTACCAGTCTAACTCGGTCTGGTTCTGTCTTTTAGTGTTTGAGAAATATTGCTGCGGCTCGTAATTTCCTTCGCGTTGTTGGCTCGATGTAACATGGGGAATATTTCTTCGCGTTTAAACTGGTAAACTAATTATTTTACTTTGAACGTCTTTTGTAATTTGATTATAAAGTTATTTTGTTTGGCGTTGTCTTTGATTGATTGGCTGTAGTAATTAACAGTCATTGTTCTGAATCATTGACTGCCTCAACATATTTTTATTGTATAACCCATTTGTTTGCTGGTCCGATTTGCTTAGAAAATAGTCACAAGCATAATTGCTGTCCATAACGTTACGGGTTCTACCAAATGTGATTTCTGGGTCCGTCATTGTACCCAATTCTAATGTAAGGGATATATCCTTATATGTTTCCTTTAAAAAGAAGAGGTAACAACACATAGGAGAAAGTTAACTGAATTCTGTATCAAGATATCGTGCACAAAACCAACCGCAAACTTTTTAATTCACTACACTACAGGATGTGCCTAGCAGTACACGGTAATGAGTGTTGATAAGGCAACGATACACATCAGCAATAGAACCGAGAACCGAACCGAACTACTTGGAAACTTCTAGAAAGAAAAGAAGAGTATTATAGGCTCCAAGTTTATCAGTGGACCCCTTGAGGAATATGGTTGGAATATATTACACATTTTCATACAAAATGGATACTTCCGATATAAGTTCAAGGGCTGGTGAAAACAATGGACTAACTTCTAACTAAGTTACCTAGTACCTATATATGTAGGTAGACTATATAGGCAAGTATTTGCGACCAAATTATTATATAGGTTAGGCTTAATTTTTAGATGGTGTGTCTCTATGACGAGGTAACTGTGACTCAAACGGCACAAATGCTAATCGAATGCATCAGAAAATAAAAGTTATTTTATAAGATTGACATACCTACAAGACATTATGATAAATTCTACTTAAAGCAATGGAAACTAACACAGAGCCAGCCCACAATTTTAGTCAGCAAGAGTCTCACACTCCCTCTCGCCTCACCCATAGCGGGAGAAGCAATCCCTTAAAAAAAGCTTTAACATCATTTGTCATACAGATGTTGATCTTAAACATTGTTTTTTGTCTATTCCAACATATGCGAAATGCATTAATATGCCAATTGGGTCATAGCACTGGTCAGAAAAAACATTTGGCGACTGATATTATAAGTCGAGGGTCTCGTGACGATCATACGAATTACACCAGAACGCTATGGAAGTACCGACGACGCCATTTTCTCACCTGCAAAGAGTATTGATTTCTAATAAGGAAGTTTTCGCACAAGCGCGCCTACTTATCGGAAACGTCTCATTAACCCTCAAAGATCGAGTGACTTAAATGTCAACAGGGCTCTTAATACAGCCGATGAAGGGTGTGACAGAAAATAGGGCCATTACACGGATCATCCACAAACCAAACACAGGATCACAATCAAATCGACTGCGGCATATCTATTGTATATACATAGTATAGTTTCAAGTGAAACATAGCCAAGAATGTCAGGAAAAAATATGAGTACATCCCAGTTTTTTTTTTAATAATGCAACGACACTGCTATTATCCCCGAAGGGATAGGCAGAGGTGCACATTATGACGCGTAATGCCGCTATTACAATGTATACCCACTTTTCACCATTTGTGTTATAAGTCCCATGTAATAGGGGTGAGCTTATTGCCATTATACTGTCAGAATTCCAAATTCCGTACTACTACTGAGAAATTTTCGATCCCGGGAATCGAACCTGAGACCCCTTGGCTGGCAGTTGCACTAGCGACCACCCGACCAAGGAGGCAGTCGAAAATAATCATGATGGCAAATTAAAAAGGTTCAATATAAAATACAAGAGAGGGGGTATTTGAAGCGTTTGCACACCGTATTAAAATTAATGGCACCAACATACTGTAGTTATTGGAACATAGGGTACCAGGAGTTCATAACTTGAGACAAATGTATTGGAGTGCGTTAGTTCGTGTAGATATTTGCGGAATGCAGAGTCGCATGGTTATCCTGTCATCTGTCAAGTGCCACACCCTCGTCACCGGCGGACAGACGGCCATAACTTTCTTTATATCGAGGGTACCAGGGCTGCAGTGTTATGATTACTTTCAATATTTTGTAAAGGGGTACTTCTATACTATTTTTAACTGAGTTTTGTAGAACAATTTCTAAACAATTAATTTGTTTTATTTGGATAAGCTGGTAAACAAGCAGACGGATCACCAGAAGATAAGCAATCGCCACCGCCCATGGATACCCGAACCAACACCTTGGGCGTTACAAGCGCTGCCGGCCTTTTGGGGGTTAGGAATTTAAGGGTTGTTTGGGAATCGGGATTTGGAAAAATTAGGGAGGGGATAATTCGGCCTCCCTGGCTCTACAAGTTGGTTTAATTTGCAGCAGCAGTTTGTGGTTGGTGCTTGATCATGAAGCTGTATTACTTTTTTTATGCAGCTAACTACACAACAATGTGAAGTTAATACTGTAGTGAGTAAAATTCGACCACCCTTCGATATTCAGTTTCTTGCAAACCAACCCAAACAGTGACGTTGTCCTATTAACAATCTCGTTTACTATAATCCTAACAGCAACAGCAATATAATGTCAGTAAAAACATTAAATAATGCACAAGTACCGTCCCAGTAATCTTTAACCACATCCGCGATTCCTTCAAGCCTAACGTTTACGAGGTAAATAATTTAATAGCTGCTCCTGGTATGAATGCGAGCCTCTCAACGATCCTCAGGTTAATTTGCGGGAGGAGGTCTCGACGAGTAAACTCCCACGCTGCCTCGACACATGAGGCGAGCGAAAAATCTTTTATGTTCATGTTCATGTTCATCATAATGTGCCGTGTTGTGTTATGAATCGGTTCTGGGTTCAAAGATCTCAGGTTCTAAAATGTTAAGTCTATTGGTTTGTGTATCTGCTGTGTTAACACGTATTCTGAATTAAGATTGTAAAAAGGTTCGGTTAATATGAAAGCTTTCTTCTAGCTTATTAATACTTTTTATGAAATAGGGGGCATACGAGCAGATGGGTCACCTGATGGTAAGTAATCATCGCCGCCCATGAACACCCGCAACACTAGAGGATACAAACCAATTAATACTTATTAAATGCAATGATTCAATAGCATAGTATGTAATACTATGAACCATCTCCTATCTGTACCACAAAACTCTATACAGGAAACTATTTCATGGTAAAGTTTCCAACTACTAATACCAACGAATAAAAACTATAAAACAAAATCTCCGATATTCTCGATCCTCATTGCCATAAAAATCACAGAAATAAAAAATAAACTAAAATAGTTCACTAACAACCTGCCCGTACAATCTCGAACTTGGAAATACCTTCCATTGAATAATTCCCATCAGCGAGCAGTGCTACCAACATAACGGCGATTTAATATTTTCGTGCGGTTGGCTGCGCCTGCTTGTTAGTACGGCGGCTGCATAAGTTCATTGTTAGCAAAACTTGTACTCTGAATACGTGAAATGTTTTCTCAATTACTTCTATAGTTGATCGCAGGTACACACATGCACTATATTGCATGTTAAAAATCGTAGTATCGTCATGCCTTTTTATCCCCGAAGGGGTAGGCAGCGGTGCACATTACGACTTGTAGTGCACACTGTACAAAAATACACCCACTTTTCACTATTTGTGTTATAAGTCCCATGTAATAGTGGGTGAGCTTATTGCCATATAAGGGGCAAAATTCCAAACTCTGCGCTACTATAGAAAAATTTTCTAAAAACCGAAAAAAACGTCAGTGATACTTGTCTGAAATCAAACACACGACCCCGTGCCTGGCACTTGCGACCGTCGCGTGCTAAAAAATAAGTTAATGTCGTGTATTTAACTTAATACAAACAATAATTAGCTACAGAACATGCTTGACTTTTGCCATATCATGCCGACATTTTGATATTAGCATACCATTTACTTAAACTGTATGTAACTATAATTTTAGTTACATTAGTATACTTAACAAAAAAATGCTTATTTTATTAAACTCAAAATCAACATTATTTATTTCAAATAGACCGGGGAGGCACTTTTAAACGTCAAAGCAAATATAACAATATAGAAATAAAAAAACGAAATGTCTATAGTAGAATAATATAGTTTCACAACTTAGTTATTACATCTTCGTAGCATCGTTTTTTTTTGAGGGGTTAAAATCATCCAATGACTTCTAGCGTCTTGGGCGAAGCAGGAGGGACTGTCAGACTCTTACTGACCAAAAACCACCCCGTTCCTACTCCTGCTTTTCGAGCCGGAGCCCCGGTAAACCCGTAGTCCGCAGCTCCGGATTCGTAGCATAACTATCTACATATCACGTCTCTGTTAGAAAAGCGCCTTAAAATTAACATAAAAGAAAAACTATAATTAAAGGTTAAAAATAGATCTTTCTAATAAACCACTACACTTGTAATGTTTATGTGTAAAGTAAGTTCGTAAGTAAAGTATTTCGTGCAGGAAGCGGGACACCGGGACAGGTGAATGTAAAAGTTAATAATAGTCCGTTTGTCTGTGCGAACTGCAAACTGTTACTCTGCGATTGTTTGCCTAACGACTACGAAATAACATCGTTCAGTATGTGATACCATCGCTGCACCTAATTGTGGATACTTTGGAACATACTCTCTGAGGCAATCGTTCCCGGTACGCTACAGGACTTCATTATTTATTGTGAAACGGGTTTTGTATTGGTTTTACAGAACCTACAGATACCATGTTGTTAAGTTGATACAATAAAAAGTAAAATAAGTGGCTGATCTTTTGTCTTTGATTTTTAGATTTGTAGATATTTAGTAGTATAACATATATCAACATTTTAAAAGTTATTGCATTCACTTCCCATTTCAGTATTGTTCCCATCATCATGTCACATTCAGACAAAAGTTATCATTTATCGGAACCGCGATCGAATCCACCGCAGAGCGCATAATCTTTGACCACTTAAAGCTATGTCCACACGAGCCGCCGTCACGAGTCGCGAACAAACACCGCGCCCACCGCAGCACTGCTACATACATTTATACGTGTGCAGCGATCCTAACGGACACTGTCACCGCAAATCAGTGCGCTATGGACGTAACGTGATTTTTGCGGGCGTCGCGTGTGGATGCGGCGAGCTGTCGGCTCCCACTACAATCCTAGCTGGCTAGTTGAACGTTACATCGATGTACTTGAAACAATGTAATTGCTTTCATCCATCCAATTTATTGTTGTAACATATCACTCTTTGTGTTATTTTCTTTACCATAATATACTGGTTTATGTACTGATACCGAAATTCATACGCAACAATGGAGTTTCCCATTTGACAATCAAATTCATTTAGTACTCAAAGATCACATTTTCTACCATTCCAAGTAATATGAAAGGCATTACAAAAACGCTTATTCGGCTAAAAGCTTTGCTAAATTTTATACAATCTTCATCAGTGCTCTCGTAAGAGTGACGTAACTCGTTCAATATTTTCCATTATAATATAAAATGTGTGTTTACATGGCTGCGCACATAAATCGCTACAATCTGAAGTGCGCGCGAAGTGTGTGCGATGAGTAATGTGCGCTGCGCCTTATCGAGCCGACCTGCCGCGGCCCTTCCACTAACGACTCTAATTAATACACTGGAAACACAACAATACAATGTCCCGAGTGTGTGCTAAACACTTTATGTTAAAAATGCTGAACATATTTTCCCTGACAGAATTTTCACGTTCATAATTTTCAAATTGTAGTACTTTTCTAAACCTAATCTTAAAATTAACTTTTGGCGCAGCACTTTAAAAAAAGCTTAAGTTGACAGTACTGCTTTCGAATTCCGTATTCTACCAAGTCGCAGTGATCATGGTCAAAAACACGCGACTGTTTTAGAACTAGCAAACCATAGCAATTATCTGATAACTCTCTGGATTCCATCGAACTATTTTATATCGGATGAAATTGATCATAGTTTACGGTTAAAATTTAACAATTATATTTTTTTTATCTATAGTTTTTATAAGACAAACTAGTAAACATAATATAGACTAGATACCTACTGTTAGATATACCTATGGAGTAAGGCCATGAATAAACCACCACATCACGATGTTCTCAGAATTGGCTCGCTTACCGCTCGGCAGCGACCTGCAGTTACACCCAGCGGTCCAGTCTATTGTGAGCTAGACAAAACTTCAGGGACAAAGTTCCATTAGTTTTGACACTCGCTGTCAGGGAAGGATTTCGGCTGGTTTGAGAGTTCCTTCCAACTGTTCCAACTGTCCGACGACTCGGAATCAACGTATTCTTGTTAGAAGACTACCTCAATAACCGAATTAATAGTTTTCTTATAGTCACTCCGATTTGAACCATTTGTTTGCTTTAACATCATTAATCTCATTTATTATCCAGGTGTTTTAAATTTCATACCCAGTTTTAATGTTAGCTTCTCAAATCAAATCAAATCACTTTAATGCATTCGTAGTGTATAGTGAGGCCTACAATTTTATACAGTAATATGTTCTAATTATAGTCCCTTTTGGGCACCGCAAAAGTACTTAATCTACTTACATAATATTTTTAACATTGTTTTAAATAGTATTAAATTAATTATTATATTTAATTTATTTCATCGACTTGTGAAAATTAAAAAATAATAATTTGTTTTCATATATGACAGTTTTGATTTTTAATGACCTAACAAAATGAACTAGCAATCAATAGCGAGTTTAACGCAAATAGTGAAATTGATTACCAAATCGTAATGATTGCATCATTGATGACGGGCATTGTTTCGTACTGTGATGAGTGAGGCGTCATCACGTTGTCATGTTAGATGTACTGGGAATATATGATGGTGTTTTTAGATGATTTAGTTAGAATTACATACATAACCAAAACGCCTGTCTTCCATGGGGTTAGGCAGAGACAATGGAATGCCAATTGCTACGATTCTTACATACCTCTTTCGCTTCATCAACAGTCATCAGTATTTTCATCGTCGTCGGTTAAAAGTTAATTAGAAATCGAAATTTTAAATAATATAAAACTTTTATTTTTAAGACTTGGTGTTGTCAAGTCTCAAGGGTACAGGTTGCTCATAGGTAGACGTGCTCCATCGTCGGTCACATCATTCCTTACCACCAAGCGAGATGATTGTGTTATATAAAAAAGAAACTTCAACTGCTGAGTATCAGATTATTATTTTCATATTTCCTTTGGTTTTAGCTCTAAAGGTAAGCTTTATGTATAGAATATTCTAGATCCAGGTACTTCCTACGTAATGTAATCAATTAATCTATAATACCTCGTACAATACTCGCGTCGATCGCTCGTCTACCGGCAGCTAATGTAATAATCTGCTCATCGACTTCAAGTACACAACGTATACATTCAGGTGATACAATCTTACTACTAGGATACTTACATGTTACTTTAAGTGTGGGAGAGCCAGGCTTCGGCACGAATGGGTCAGCTTGACCGGAGTGATACCACAGCCTTACAGAAAACCGACGTGAAACAACGCTTGCGTTGTGTTTCGTTGTGTGAGTGAGATTACCGGAAGCCCAATTACCCCTTCCGAATCTTCCCAATCCCCGATTCCCCAACAACCCTTAAATTCCTAAACCCGAAAAGGCTTGCAACGCACTTGTAACGCCTCTGGTGTTTCTGGTGTCCATGGGCGGCAGCGATTGCTTACCAACAGGTGATCCGTCTGCTCGTTTACCAGCTTATACTATAAAAAAAATAAACTCTGTTACTGCTTACTTAGTCCAAATGATAAGGTTATCTTCTCTTGTAAGGTAAGTTTTGTAGGGATTTAAATGTCTCAAAATACTCTAAGTTTACAGTAAAATACATAATCAGTAATCAGAGATAAAGGTACATTCATTGGATATACATTACCGATATAAAATGTATTAAATAACACTGGTATCATGTATAGCCCGCACTCGCCGTGGCACATAATTGACCCGGCTACCGGCCACGCCACTCCCGATTACATCTTTCGCAAAAATTGGTTTTCCATAAAGAACGCGCTATCTGACCCGTTAATACCATTAAGGAAATTATTTCGGGCCGTAATGGAAAGCCGTGTAATGTACGAGTATTTAAATATTGTTGTGATTAGCATAGCTCCGGCGGCGCGGCGCGCGGCGTGTAAACAGGAAGTGTAGCTCAATAAGACCTCTTTTACTTAAGAGTCAACTTAATTACAATGGATTGTGTGCGTGCCTCGCGGCGATTAATTTGGATCTTGTTTTAAATTCCACGAATTTCTATTGTATACTCTTTGGGCTTCAAATTGCTCTATTTCAAGTACTGTTTGCCCGACAAGTCAATGGCTCAAAGGAGTTTTATTTCATTCCACTAGTTAACTTCAATAAATTATTGGGAAAATATATCAGGTAGGTATCTCTTACGCGTCAGATTCGCAAACAACCGTTTTGTTTGATATACCCACCTACGTACTTGTCAACGCTTATTTTGTACCTAATACCTCGGAGACGAGCCCGAGACGTATAACTCGCAACTAGTTTAATTTCGTCAGAAAATTTCAAAAGTTAGTCTCCGAATATGAATAATAACATCTAAATTATGAAGTGAAGAGAAACACGAGCTACTCAAACACTAACTGAAATGAAAACTTATTAAAAAATGTCTGTCACAAAAGTTAAGAGACTCCTTATTCATTAAGTCTGGGAACAACAGAACAGTTTTAAGGCAGCATCTCACAGCCAGCACATTTAGCTGGAACTCTTTTATACTTAAAGTCAAAAAGTCAGGAAAGTAGAGGGCGATGGGATGTTTATTTTATATCTCAATTAATTAGCGGGACTCGTAGCGAGTTTAATCCCGTATTCATGACGCAGACTTAATAAGTGAGTTGATTCAAATTGCAAAACTGCTAACTCAACAGGCGACTGTGGCCCGGTGTGCCGCGCCGCGCCGCGCTGCTGTCGCTACACTATTTTTTGTGAACATTCCTTCAGTTTTTGTTACGTTGCGAAAATTTTAAGAGAAATTCGTTTGTGAGTGAGATCTAGTTACATTTGAATTTAAATTCATACATATTATATTAAAGAGGATTAAAAGAAAGACTGGTGTACATAGTCCTCGAATACTGCGTTACTAACGAGTAACATATACAATAAAAATCGCATTCAAAGAGACATCTGCGCCAGAGCCGGCATTGTATTGTGCGCCACCAAAAAGGATGTTGAAGGCACAACAAACTACTCGCGTCCTCCAGTTTTTGCAACACAAAGCTACACAGAGCGAGCTTAATTTCCGAATTTGCGACATATTTGTATGTATGACTGTGTTTATATTCTGTGCACGACGTATTTTGGTTTTGTGAATTCAATCCCTGTGTGGAGGTGCAAATGACTCTGTTGTCCTGAATTTCAGGTCAGGTCACTGAGAAAATTTGAAGCTTTCGATTCAACGCATTTCTATAACTACGTTCAATAAAGATTTTATTGGTTAAAGAATGGACTAAAAAAAATAAAGAGATTTTTACTTAAACTACATCTTTAACGAATTCCCAAAGCTGATTATCTAGAAGTAATAATAAATAAGAGCTGAAACATTTCAAGAATCTACTTACCCACGCAAATACTCTGAGAAGGCCCAAATATGTAAAAAATGTAAAGAGCTCTAAACAAAATTGTGTCTAACGTAATAGTGTCCACCTCCTTCCGAATCGCGGCGATGCGTGACGACACCGAATTGTGCGCACCTTCCGTTAAATTTGCTCCGACAATAAGGCCCTCGGGAATCGGCCCTGCGAACACCGTATGATATTATCCCGGAGTGACCACGGGACCCTCTATCTACAAAAACATTGGCGGAAGGCACGAGAGGACGGAGATTTATTGAGGTTTTACATCACCCACAGTTTCAACCTTCGGCCGCATAAATAACTATAAACATGTGTCTATTGATACCAATCATAGAGAGGCAATATTGTGCCGGCGTCCAATGGAAACAATATAATAGAGCATTTAGGGAAATATATCACGGATCCAATTATTCAGCACTCCATAGAGAGGCCACGTCGGTGTCTGTATAACAATTGAATTAACGAGGAGGTTCATTATGTCGATATCACTACCGGACATAGCCTACTAGTCACGGCACTAATTTATGGTGTCGACATCCTAAATTGTAGCGTTTATAGTGATGTGCTTTATTCCACGTTATCTATGTTTTCCGACTCACGATATATGTACAAACGAAGCTGGTTCGGTTATATATTGGCTTACTTTACTGATATATAGCTTGTTAAAAACTTCATTAAGGCATAGTATAGTTATAAAAAAGTCGTAAACCACATGACACACAGAAAGACAGCAGACGTGTCATTTTTACGGCGTTTTTCTGCATAACATTATTTTAATTGTGGCGTTGCGTTCACAAACCACATCGTTAAGCCATTTCACAGATCTGGAGTAAATGAAATATTCAGTGCAACATTAAAGCTTTTCGAATCGAGTCATCAAATAACCCGTATTGCAGGTGTCGCTCGCAAAAAGTAAATTCCACACAGGACGTGGTACGGACAAACGAATTGTTTTCGTTTTGCTTCCTGTCTGTCGGCAAAGGAAAATGTTTTTTGTATTGTCCGACAAATTCATGGCGAGAATTCCAATTTGGGTTGATTTGTTAGTTCGTATTGTGAGTCTGTGGCTAGTGACCATTTTTAATTTTCAGGTTATTGTGCTCGCTTGCCTAACTTGTTTGTGTCTGTTTTAGATGGAGTACCTATTTTCATACACAATAATAGAAGATTATCAGCTCTTACTTCATGTGTTTGTACACTAGGCGAATCATATTCCCTTGAAACGTATGATACGCAGCCACTTAATCTTCCTTGTCAAACCATACCGTGGCGATTACCTAATACACCGTCATTTGGAACCGACTAAGACTCAAAAGTGTGCTTAACTCTAAAACGCAGTACCAGAAGAGTCATGCATATGACTGCTGCCGCTCCTGACTTGTGCCACGAGCCTGTTTTCTGATTAGCATCAGACGTTGCCCTTTGGCTTACCTTTTGACGTTCGATCATATTGACCGTTTGTGCGTACCTTTTTCAACATCTACAGCAAATACACATATCAGTTATATTGAATTTTATATTAGCTTTACGATGGATGGAACATTTTGTAGCTTCTTTATGTTACGAAGGATGTCATTTATGAGGGTCAATGTTTTAGGAGCTTGCCTCATACATGAGTCATAATAAACATTCGAAAGCATTTTTACTACGTGTGTTCGTTTCACACTAAATGTAAAACAGGGCATCAAAATCACTATCACTTATTATGCGTATTCAATTTGATTACCATTAAAATAAATGCTAATGTAGGCTTTAGTATGTACATAAATGGATGCGACGAAAACATCTCACATTAATAATTTTAGCACAGCGTGCAAAATTACTAAAAAGTTAAAGTGCAAACCCAAAAAAGATGGAACAATTTTGCAAAAAACTCGCCTTCTTTAGTGGACCAGGGACCTGCATCAAAAATGCGGTCACAGCTCTCCCGCGGCCCGGTGACACAGGCTATGCAAATATCCACGCTGCACAAAGAGGCGACTTCTTTCGCCTTATGCATAACAATTTCGGCTAATTCCCTTCACCAGCGTTTAATCGCAACTGTCCAGACTTACACTTTTATTTCCTCGATTTGATATGCACATATTGCACATGCTGCGAGATTTAACGCTATAAAGGTGTTTAACGAATTTGTGAATTCCCATGTTATGCTAAAGCAGGTAGTGCTCGCGAGTATCATTGCGGTTGTTCTGCCGTACATATTCTAGTAGGGACATGGAAACTTAAGGAACTAGAGAGAAACATCTTGTTCAATGCCAATACTAATACATAAATAATGAGTTTAAGCGCTCGAGGAACCATTTCATTAGCTACCCTAATAAAGCTGGCTGTGAGATTATCTTCTATTTATCGTGTGTACCAACACTTGTACAACTCCGACCACATACAGTTTGGAATTTAACAATTCCGATAACTATTTGGGCGCGTGTTTTATCTAAAGTTGGTCGGTTTGTTTTGAAACTTGTCACAAATACGCAATTATTTTTGACAAGTTTTTAGTTTGGCTTTATTATAATGACAGATGAATAAAATATCTTTTTGTTTAAATGTAAATAAGCTGGTTAGCATTGAAAGGATTTGTCGTTCAATAAAATGAACTTGTAAAAACCTAATTAAGGGTTTTACATTTGGAATTGGCTTTAAACATGGCGACTGGATGCTCAACTTTTGACAACATAATAATATCGGCAACGTGTGAGTTGTCAGTCGTTCGACAGAAAGTTGTTCGAAGCAACATCATTAGCGTACGTCTGCTGTACAATTAGTCCCGTGCAAAATCAGGGCTGGCACCTGGTTCGGATATCTAAAAACAAAATTAAAAGGGCCGCGGTTCGGTCCCGGTTCGGGCGTGCATTATTCATGACATCGACACGCACGCCCGCGTATGAATTGAAACGAGCCCGGCGCGACGTTCGCCTTTTATAGCCCCCAATGTAAATACGCTCCTCGAGCGATCCGTTTCGGATGGATTTGATTTTTCAATGATAAAATTTAAAATGACATTATTCCTCAAGGGGAGATGTTTTGATGCTCTTTTCGTGATATATGACTCTATGCGCACTGGCAACATTGCATTGTTTTTGCAAAAATAAAATCACAACGTTGTACAAAATTAACAAAGTCTTCCCTGCAGTGAAATTTAAAACAAACAAATGATAATAAAATGCAACGCTTTTCGTTCAACAAAAAAAAGCCTAAATATTTGAACGTTAAAAACGGCATGGTCGAATTTACAGTTTAGTTAGTTGTAACTTCTCTACACTGGAAAAAGTTCCCTCTAAAATGTTTGCGTCATATTTTTTTTACTTTTTATTTTTATTCGCAAACTAAACAAATGCGAAGTGGGAAAGCACCAGCTCGGTGACCCGTGTCAAAGGATGCTGTACCTAGTACTTTGTGTACATAATATTTTCAACTAATTTTTAATATCCTCTGTGTGACATAACAGGCAACAGCAGCCTCGTCGCGTACAAGGACGGAATCACAATTTGGCCACTAAGTGAACTGGAGCTGACAATAAATGTATGAGATACGAAAACATTCTTCTCGTTCATACACTCGATGTTAATGTAGACATAAATAAACTTGAATGTCTGTTTGAAAATTCTGAATAAGTTCTTTTAGAAAAATAACTTGCTTCGGAAAATGCATATTTTACTTGTTCGTACAACTTTAACGTGAACTATGTTTCTCTTCTGGTTGCTGCAGGAATTATAGGAAAACATTGAATATTTTGCTTCGCAAAGAAAGAGCTTCGCAGAAATAAAACTGTTAAACGGTCGTGTGTTGTCAGTGTGGGAAATTCTCGCGAGGAAAGTGCTTGCAGCAGCCCCAAGTGTCACTCAGACACATCCCTTAGGGTACGACAGACACGATTCTACGTATCTTCACTTTAACTGGATTTGCATAAATTATATATCGTTTTATTTTAGACAACAATAACCTATTTTGGTGTTACTACTTTTCAGAATATTCATTAAAAAAGAAATCCTATTGACTTTTTCATTATACATGAAATATTCTCAACGCCTAAATTAGCAACCAAACAAGCAGCCGAAAATTAAACATTTCAACGTTAATTTGTTAAATTAATTCTATATTTAGATAAAAATACTAATTAATATTCTAAAAGGGCGAGCGTAAAAAGTTCCTTCATAAAATTATCACCTATGTGTTTAACGCGTCAACAAAAAGCATTTTGCCCGCGGCAGCCATGTTAAAAAATTCAATTAAAAACCTCATTTGTGTTTTTCATCAAGTTAAAAACTGTAGTCGTGTCTGTTCGAGGCCGAAATATGAACGCATGGTGTGAGTGGGGAGAGGGGAGCGAAGTACTGATTAGGGGAATCATTAACATTAATTACTGCTCGTTATCATTATTGGAATGTAACAACTTTAAGTCATTATTATTTTTTGTGAGTTAATAAGCATGAGGTCTCGTGACTAATGGTTTTCTATCGACTATAAGAGAGCCACAACCAGTTAATTGACGCTCAAATTTTTAAAGTTTTATTTGATTCCTCTTTAAACTCCAATAACACTTTGCATAACTCGGGAATCGAAAACAAGTCCCTTTGTTTGGCAGAATCATTTGCGACTACTCGATCAACACAGTGACAGATAGTTTGTAGCAATTAAATAATAGAGCAGGTAATAAAACATACACCAGTTAATTACCTGCAGTACAGTCGCAGTAAAAGTAGAACAAACGTGCAACTCCTAATCATCCCCCGAGCTATCTCATCCACACACGCACAGCGAGCTGCAAGCCGTCACTAAACACAAACTAAAGTCTCCCGTAACTCGCGCCTCGCAGAACGAAGCAAAACTCTACTCTTTGACTTGGAAACAAATAGTTAATTACCTAGAGAGCTCGTTAGGCATGGATTGTGCCAAAGTTGCCTCCTAGTTTTTACAGTGCACCAACCGAGCCTTAAGTTCGCGGGATTTTAAACGAACCAAGAACGTTCTACTTACGACGTTTTTTTAAACTGCCGTTGTACTGAATGAAATGCTTGAGAAATGGAGGTGACTCGCTCTAAATGGAAGTTTTGTTTCGTTACAAACTCTTATAGGACAAATTAGCTGTTTCTTTTTAACGTCTTCGGAATTTATGGGACGTTTTGTTTACTGAAACTTTACATAACACAGTCAAACACCATTAATAGACCATCACACATAATACAACTGACCACCAAAAATCCAATGAAAGCGATACTTGTTACGAAAAAAAAGTACAATACAAATATAGAAATAGACGCCCTTTGTGGTAATACAAAAAGGAGTGCGATGGCTAACATAATCATTTGTACGCGGAGCAGTGAATTACACAGTCGTGGTTCACAAAGCGAACACCTCCGATGCAGCACATTGAGCCAAAGGGTACATGTTCTGTTTTAAATCACGTTACACGAAACAAAGGGACCCGCGGCCCGAGCATATGTTTCAGTGCTTTTATTACCCCACACATGGCCTAAATGTGCTCCATATTGGTATATTCATCTTTTTCTTTAACAATATACTGAGTGAATATTCTTGGAACAACGCATTATATGCTCAGTTACGTTTTTACTGCAATTTTTCACAATGGTATTATTTTGTGATTTACATATTACGAGTAGATTCCATATAACTATGTAGATTGTATGGTTTCAATAGTTATAATCCTTTAGTTTCAGCAAAACCACCTCCATATTTTGACAACCTTTTCAAAAATGTAGAAGTGTAAGATAACAATTTATATAGAACAACAAGTATTTATTATTAATGAACATAACGATCTAAATATTCCCTCCTACTATCTTTTAACTTCAAAAGAACGTATGAAAAGTTTACAAAGAAAAAGTAAATAGCTATTACATGAGAACATGCAGAAAACCTTCGGCTCGGCGTAGGTAGACTAATATATGCTACACGATAAGATTCACTATATATTATTCATAGAGACGCACGCACGCTTGCTTCGTCTGAATACATTCGACGATTCGCCTTTATTGCCAGACCCAAATGTGTTTATATACGCTGTGTCTCTGCGAAACTCTTTTATGTTCTGTTTATGGGAATCAGGATTTTGATCTGGATATTTTAAACCTAGATGTTTCTCTTATTATAGTGTTTTGAATTTAATATTGTCTGCTTCATTTCGATTATGGCTGAGATGTTTTCTTTATGTCACCTATAAGTTATTTAAGAGCAAGGCAACACATATCTGTTGTGCTGCGTTGCGTCGCGTCGTCGCAACGGAACAACGCATTGCACGACCCACAAGGATTGCGAGGACGCACGACATCGCTACTGCGTCTCACGTATAAACGTAATAATTGTCCATAAACGCTGCCCATTTTTTTCTCCCGCTTCGTCTCTTGTCCGTCGATTCGTTGACATGTAGCGCGCTAATAGGGCATTTCATAAAGTATATGTAAAACGATGCTACGACAATACAACACAGCGCAACGTAGCAATCGAGCCTCGCTCTAAGTCTTCTTTTGTTCTTCTCAGTGTAAGTGCAGGAACCATAATAAAACAGCGGCACGCGTGCTAATAAATACTTACTAAATCCTTTATTGTGTTTAATTTGAGTAAGAATGAACATAGTTCTGTTAATCATATTTATGTTCCATACATTGCTATAATATGTATGTTAGCCGTATTCACAATAACAAAACATATCAATCGCGTACACTAATATACCGTGTGATTGCATATCAATGCAGACTGGAATGGAGTTCATTACATTTCAAATTGAAATTTAAACTCCGTAATAGATTTAGCTTCATGTCAATAATGATGGACGTCTATAAAATTGGGAGCTTTGAAAGATATTAAATTAACTCGATCGGGTGAAGCTCCTATTGATATTTTCAACATCGAAAAATTGTGTGGAAAAATTTAATGTTTATTGCATATAAAATTAAGATAACAACAACAATATATGTTTTCGTAGTATAACAAAATATGATTAAAATTATCGTATGTTCCGCAAAGAATTTCAAAGACCGAAAATTAAAAAAGTTCCATTTTAAAAACCAGCGCATTCTATTTCATTCCGCTCTGTCAAACATGATCATCATAAACTCTACAACATGGAATAAAGGAATTTTTAGAATCAGTCAAACAAAAATACCGAACGAAATGTTGCAAAACAATTCGAAACAGTTTGGTTTTTCAATATTTGAATACGTAGGCGTCCAGATAAAAAATGCGCAATAGACAGTGAGCGTCGGAACACAACAGATGAGAACTGAAACGATAAATCCACTTCAAATGCCGTCAAAGGAACAAATAGTGTACAATGAGAAAACAGTGATTGGCCACTTAAAATTCATCAGTAAAGTTCGATGCTAGCATTTTCTGGAGCAAAAATAATAACAAAAAGGCTTGGCCTGGATTTTAATGCTAGGGATGTGCAGAAATAAATTCACGAAGATTTTTCAGTGGACGCGGCGGGACTGCGTAATTTGTATGCTGCGTACTATCTGGGTTCCGTACGACGAATGATTCGTGGCCGGGTACACAGGCTGCTCGTGACTCTTGTCCTACTACAATCTTTTATTTCCAAGGTCAAACTAAACTCCTGCCATTTTACTAACTTCTTATTAAAATTTTGTGAAAGTTTTAGAAGAACAAGTTATAGAAACTTAGCAAGTTCAACGAAACTTTCCTCCTTTTTCAACTTTGTTTAAACAAAGTGAATTACCTTGTTTTGATTGCATTGAACAGTTACTCGTTTTATATAAAATATTTATAGCTTCATCTTATCTAATGTGATATTCAAATCAACTTCCTAAATAAATATACATAGTACGGACGGAACGTGTCCACGGGCGAGCGCTCCACTGATCCCGAAACTACAAAGCGTACGTCACCCGCGGGTCGGACCGTCAAATCCTGCTATAAATATACTCCAAGCTCATTTATATCCAGACATTACTATACGTGCACTTTTTAATAACTACATATAAGTACATATATAGGTCAGATGTCACGAGTGCTACGGTAAATAACATTTCCGTGATTTAGTGCGCGAACGACTTTTAACTAACTAGGATTCGAGTTCACGACTGTCTAGCAGTTTGTCGAAACAGCAAACAAACAAGGTCCCTGGCAGACTGTAAGAGCACATGTTTTACTTTCAGAGTACAAAGCGGTGGACGCGAGCGAGGAGCCGGCAGCTGCCCAATAACAGCAATATAAATCCCAACTACTTCACTTAAATTGTCCGTTAAAATCAAGCTGGAACAACAATTGTTCGCACCACTACAATAAAAGTTAAATAAAGGCCTGGCGGGCCACTTGCGCCCGGAAATCCATTCGTTGAGGCCGCAGGCTCTAATTTCCTGTTCACGGCTGGGCCGCATAGAAAACGTGATTCTTTGGGAGCCTCTACACTCCACACCGCACACAGCACCGACGTACGAGTTAATGGCCTCGGAATATGCACTTTTATGAACTGCGGAAACGGGTTACGAAGTGAAATCGTGTTGATTCTACCCGCAGCTCTGTTTATTTACTTTATTTATAAAGTACTCGCAGGAGTAACGACTACATGCGAAAACACCGTAATTGTGTTGAACTAACCACTACATCATTTTAGCTTTATATTTTTGCTTAGTGAATACATTTTATCTTAACCATAATTTCAGAACTTATTTCAGGTTTCACACGAGTTTTACTCTATAAAAAGATGAATTTACATATTAAATTTTGTGTTGTCGTGTGAACAAAAAAAAGAGAGAAAAATATATATTTAATAAAGTAACAAAAAGCCCCCGTAGGCTTTTCACGAACCGGAAATTAGTATCTTCAGGCGTTTCTCATGAAAAGCCGGGAGCGGGGCCGGAAGTGAGGAATTTCCCGCGGCCCGAGTGGCCAATGGTAATGGTGCCGAATTAAATGACGCCATATTAGCGACTCTACTGCCTGCCTCTTGTACTTATACGATAATTATTTTATACATCGACCTCCACTGCACTGTGTTACCACGGGGTAAATAATTGCACAAAATATGTAAGTAAATATGTAGAGTGTGTAAGACTGCAATGATATTAATTTATTATTTCTACATTGTAGAATGTTTTTATAGTTTGTGCGTGGTACAGGTAATAAGTGAAAGTGACTTTAATGAAATTGTCTTTAGTTAAAACTATTACACCATATTCTTATGATGCTGTATTAATTAAATATTTGCCTTTGTTAATACAATACATGTTGCGTCCCATTTACTTTAAAAATCAATCCTACTTCTCAACTGAAGTAAAACTCAAGCAAAAGAAATATTCAACTGCAGCAGTGGTGTAAAAGTTCCTGCTTTTCTTTTTAAGATATTCAAAATTATGAAATCTCTTTTTAAAAAGTCCTTTTGACACGACCTCTTGCGCCTGGGACGCAGTGAGGAGTCCGCGCCGAACTAAAACAAAGGAGGACACTACTTCTTTAGGAATTCCTCACAAAAGCTCGACTTGGCTCAGTAATTAATTATTACGAAACTGAATGTTTTTACTCAGAGGACATCGAATTAAATAAATATATTCTCTCATTTTTTACACTCGTACTTTATTAGCTACCTATATATTATGTACTTACATAAAACTGAACGCTTTCCACAAACATTATTATAAAAATAGTAATGTTTCCTACTTTTATATAATTTATATTCCCACATTAAATCCTGGTAAAAGTCCAAGTACTAACCTCGGAATTCCAAGACCCTCAATACGAACGCACAGGAGAGCCATTGATCAATACAAGCCATTTCACCGGCGTTTGCAAACCAAGCACATAACCCATACAATTTAGAGAGCCACAACACTACACAACGTGGTCGTACTACATAAATCACTTTTATTTTTGTCGGTTAATACTTAAGAACTTGCACGAATAGTGCTGACTCGCAAATAAATTAATGTAAGAAACGCTTTGCAAAATGTTGGAGATTGTACTCGCGTTTATACAGAATACGTTTCTAGTGAATTTCCATGCTTATGTTACGTAGCATGATAGAATTTTACAGTATTATATAAGTTTTTAACTGCCAGGTTTTTAAAATATCATGAGATAAATCTGCACAAATATTCCAATAGCATATTACGTCACATAAAAAACATGCAATTATTCAAACATACATAGTTTGCTAATTATATAGTGAACTTATAAAACAAAAGCCAATTTTAATAAAGAACGATAATGATTAAACTTCAGCACTTACCTACCAAAACTGAATCACTGAAACTTTCCGAAAACTCGAGAATTCACATTTCCTTGCAAACTGCAGGCGCAGTAAGAATTGAAATACTGAAGACAATAACTAAAGCCAGTTTCAGGCATTAAAGTCGCGAGCAGTATTCATCAAACGAAGAGCCTTCACTTAGATATTGTGAATTCCTTTAGTTCCAATATTCATTGTGTCTGCCATCCTGGACTCTATCCTGTTTCTTTGTTACACGACATTTTTGTTCTCTACTCTTTTAAAAACTTCTTCAAAGAGAATATAATATATTAATAAATACTTTAATGGTAGTATGCGACATACATTTATAATTTCGTTTCTGAGAATATTTCGGTACGCTATTAAACCTACGACTCACAAATTGTGTGCGTTTGATGCTTATGTTTCATAGATGTTCTTGGAACACTGAACTTGTTTTCATTGTAGGTATAATGATATTATTTTTTACATAACATTGCTCCACACCAGGGTTTTCTCCTGTGTCGTGGCTGCGTTTGCAAACACACAAGTTCACATACTCATGACACCCAGACCCGAAACAACAATTTGCGGATTACACAACGAGTTGCTCAATGCGGAAATCGAACCCGCTACTCGTTATACGGCAGCCAGTTGCCCACCTAATTTTTTTTTGTCAGGTCATACCCGTAAAGCTCTCTTAATTCTGAAAAATACTATGCTGAAAACTACATCAAAATCAGTTCAACCAAACGCGAGATAATCGCACACAAACATAAATACATACATACAAGTCAAACTGAAAACTTCCTTTTCTTCAAGTCGGTTAAAAATATAAAGTAAAGGGATTTTCAAAAAGATTACCCAAGACTATGGTTAATTAATTCAGATTAACGCAATAAATATGAATAAATTAAAAGTGAGAAGAGCAGAATATTTAATAAGAGTAAGTGATAGCATTCTGCGGTCCTTTGTCTGTCATTACGAGTAGGCGAGTCTGTAATTGCTAACTATAAATCTCCGAGCAAGTTCCTCGCGATGGCAGCTTTAGTGGAATTAGATTATAGACACTATTTTATGCAAATCCACTCGATTTCCATGTATATTACCTATCGATAGTTACTATTGTTCTTATTGTACTGTTTTACAATTATAATACCTATTAGTTTTTGTCATAATCGCCCATTATGAAAATAAATCAGATAAAATACACACAACGTATATGACGAAATTCCACTTTAATATAATAGCATTTTATCGCCAGAAAAAACATAAACCACAGAAAATACTTTCGCAAAAAGGAGCAATATTAAAATCATAAAACAAAAGTTTTATTCGACAATACTCGTAGAACGGAACCGGGCGAGCGGCGCGTCCATCGTTTTTATTTATTTCCAATCGCGAAGTAATCTTGCAATCTGCAGCTGTGCTATAATGCTGTAAGGGAACACGCTATTAAAATATACTTGTGGTACACTTGTGCACTACATTCCAATAACAACGCCTGACGACACTTATTGCTTGGTTTGTATTGGATAAAACCTTTCACGATTTTATTGTGCTTGAGTAACTGGTTTCATTAATTTATTTTTAATGGAAGCCATAATTATTTAATCAATGCCAATCATGTTCTTGGAATCGTGAATTTTCACCTGTTGTGTTAACATATTGGCACTACCTACACAAACAAAATTTATAAATGGAAACCAATATTCAGACTCTGACATCGAAGAAAGATATAATTAGTTTGGGAATAGAAAAGAATAGAGTAATTCCATTAGAGACGTCAGAATAATTCCTAATTCCGCCAGTCTGTGGCGTCGCAGTACAATATAGGCAAGCAAGCCATCCTGAGACCAGCGCCTTGGGAATCTCGTTTAAAGGCAAAACACGTGTCGAATTACATTTTAATTAATTTGCATTTGTTCGCAGAAGATTGCAAATTACTTAGATCCCTTGCGTAATGGACAGGTTCTAGGAAAAGATTGAAAGGAACATTTTCTGTGTCAAGCTACTATGGTGTTGATTACATTTTATGTTGTAGGTTCGGAAAGGATGTGGGTCATGTGATGTGGGTACTTATTTTAATCAATAAGTTGAGAAAAGAAATCGTTTTAATTTTTGAGTGTAGTCAGTTAGATAAAGTAATTGAGTATCTGAAAGATAAACACAAACGTGACGTAACTTTAGAAAATGAAACAGTGCACTCATTTCAAAAAAAGACAAAGACAAAGAAAGCTATAAAAGTTTATGTGTTAATCGAACACCTAGTGAAGATGAGATCAAAGTGTAGAGTATAACAGCGGCTGCGGAAGATGCGTATTATTGGGACCAAAAAGCTATTACTTTCTACAGAATATACTAAAAAAATGTAGGTAGTCGTCTAAACCACCGCAGCACTGAGTTCTGTCCTAAATAGCACGCAGCATTAACTTTCAGGTATCGATCGGTACTAGCTGTTTCATCGTCACACTTACCTGAACACTGAATTTCAGCAGCGCCTCCTAAACTGGGGGATTATAAAAATACATTGTATTTATTTTTAGTTTCACATTCACACTGCTGCGGCTGTAAAACGTGGAGCGAATGCTTTCAATGTAAAGTGACAGTGGAGGCGAAATATAAACGTGATACCCTCACTATTGTATTTAGAGGATCTTGTATTTACAGCATCTTCTTTCTTGCTTTATTTAAATTCATGTGAAAGGAACCAAGAAAAAGACAGACAAATCTTTCCTTTTTATTTCAAGTCGAGTCAAGTCAAGTCAAAATTATTTATTTCAAATAGACCAGGAAGGCTCTTCTGAACGTCAAAGCAAATATAATATAAAATAATATTAATAACGTCTGTCTGTCGGTCAATCATCAAGTGAAGCTATTTGCTAGTTCCAAAGTGTACATTCCTATGGAGAAGAACGAGCCAGAAATTCCATGGTTACTCTTTTTCAATCAGATTCACAATACAATTTCGTAATTATACTTTATGTTTCGAACTTAAGAACTCATTGCTCAACTTTTCTCCAAAATAGCATACCGAGGCTGTATATTTTCCACGTGTGAACTATTTGACACGGTTTGATATAGGTGCGCAACCTTTCTAGAGTTCAACAGAACATTGTTTCTTAGAGCCGCGTAAATCTTGACTTCTGCTGGTCCAGGTGAAAGTTGGGAACATTAGGCATTGTGTATCGATCGCTCGCGTCACAGCTACCTGCACTGGGAAATTTCGACAAACAGTGTTCCGCAAATTTCTACGGGAGCGGCTCCCCACCGCAGCCGCTTCTAGCATTTGCATCTCATTGGAATGCAACCGCTGGATGTAGCGGATGCGATGCGATGCGCTTCGGATGCGGTAATATGCCCATTGCCCATACCTTGCCCCGCCGACGCAACTGCCGCAATTTTGTTCCGATATAGCAAAATTATCAGTTTGGATTGTTTCCAAGTAGAATACAATTTTATGTCTTCATTTAAACTAAACGTTATTATAAAGAGTGTTTATTTATGAAATAATACATGAAAATAAAGTCATATTTGAAAATAAGCCATGGTTTATATTGCAAATAAATAAATACGTCAATTGTTCGTTGGTTCGCATTCGTTCTGGTTTACTTTGTTCGAGGCTTGTTCTTGCGAGTACACGTAAATCGGAACACAGAAAACGTACTCACAATTCTAAATTAAGTACCGCATCCACCGAAACGGAAGCTCGTTAATGCCATTATACGTCGGGGTCGAGATTTTGCAAGCAATTTCCGCCTTAGCGACGAATGCAAATACGAATGAAATGTGTTATTTATCGCGTGAATTACAACTCTTGGTGTTAACTACTAGTACCGGCACTAGTGCTGGATGCCTCCTCGGAACATTTGCATAGCTCCGAATTATGGATTCGACACTGCTCTCTAATGTTACGATAATGGTGGCGCTCTTGGCATCCAAATATCAGCCGGAGTTCAATTGAAATATTTCGTTATTTTTATATGTTTATATTATCTTTGCAGTGTGCGATACTTATCTATTCTTACTTAGTTCTTGTTTGGCTTTGGCAGTATTCTATTACCACTGCTTCAGGTCTGTATAGACTGTACCAAATCGCTGGTGTTAAGCTGGACGTCTCCAAAGGCATTTGCATACGATTACGTCGCGGATACTCCTCCATTCGGTTACGATTATAGTCTTTCAACAGTATTTAGAACAGGTTTAAGAGATTTCATTGATTCTGTTTTTATTTTATTGGCTTCATTTGCCGTCTTACTTTAAAGCTATGAAGGATTTAACTTGTCTCTGGGGACAGTCTGGAACAAAAGTTTTATTCCATAAAATACACCATTACGTTAATTATTTTTTCCTTTGTTTAAGTACAATTCTTTTGTAATTTAGATTAAGTCGAAGGAACAATAAATTTCTTGGAAGGATAGTGCGGCTCTCGGTATCATTAAGTGGTTTAGATTAAAACATTAATAGCTTGGACGTTGTTTGTCTAGTCTGAGTCTAATTACACTTTATAACAACATGGCACTCCTCGGAACAGGAGACTTATATTGTTCTAGATGCTGCCACTTATCTTCTTATTGGTGTAATCTAATCGGTAGAATACTAGGAACTGTACTTCTCAATCTTGAGTTCCGTTGAAATCAGAAAATGTACACCAATCTGGAGATTGGAACTCAGGGTCACCATTAACTCAAGAAAATATATAACAATAATATTCACTGTTCTCAAAGCTTTTGTGAAAATATAGTATTTAGTTGACATAAGTCGATTTAAGGCCCAGTTTAAACCCTGAGCAGCCGTCTTAAACTGTGTCCGAGAGTCGCCCAGGGGACGGACGTTTGACCTAATTAAGCCAAGTGGCGTGGAAAATTACAGTCTGATGGGGCCTGTTCGACCGTAATTGCTGAAGGGTTGCCGATTGACGTCCGCAGCCGAGGGTTAAAGGTGTTAGGGTATCTTGGAAAATCTTCGGAGCTAATATTTTTAGGGTAACAAGTTATTTAGTTTGATAGCAGCGCGTATACTCGGGTAGGTTCGAGCCACGAAGATGTTATGCTTTTTAACTTGTAACTTTGCCAGTAAATGCAAGATAAAATTGCCAACGTTTAACTTAAAGAAAAACTAAATAAGTTGATTTACGAAGTTCCACAATTTCAGAACTTTATCTGCTTACTGCACAATTTTTCGGATTCGTAAGTGATAAGTTTTGCAAACAAATTCTTCTATTTATCATCCGAGGTTTATTTTCTAAATGGATACGTAAAGATTTACCGGACAATACACTCAATTTCCAGAACAACATCTAATCACATAAAATGTCACTATAAAAAGTAAATATAATAGAAACGCAACATATCTTTATTTAGTTCATTAGCCACGTCAGTAGAACTAGTGCAAGAGACAGCTTGATTCACTCGTTTAATTAAAAGCGAGTAATTACTTGTAATGTCGAGCTCCTCGACTACGTACACTATAACATACACTTATATTTGTACGGTTTAGAACTAGTCCGTACAGTATACTAGTAATGTGTGCCTGGACGTCTAGGTTCAACTGGTTTTTCATTACGGTTACCTCAAATTCATGCACGGTATTAATGTAACTAGGTTGGGCAAATATTGACTTTGACATCGGTGCGAAAGATAACGTGCTTGTCGAAAATGGCGCAGTATTAATCCGAGCGGTGAGCCCGGAATAAAAGGCAGCAGTAAAACACAATTATAACTAGCGGCGCGTACGGATAATATCGCGGCCCAATAATGGTGCGAAACAGAAGGGCCCCGACATTATCGTATAATTATCGAAAACCTATAGTAATATCCGATGCAATAACCTAAAAATCAATCAGTCCTCGACGCCGCCGCCGCCCCGGAGCCACGGGCTACGGGAAAAAATTGGAAATCAATCTATTTCTATAACCAGGCGTCTCCGAAGTATCCATTATCATAATGTGATGGGGACCCAATACTATAATCAGATATCTGAAACCTTCAGTGTTATGTATTATATATGTATATTTTTATGAGGCCGGAATATGGGACGCGTTCCGTTTCGCAAATGCTGCGTATTTTCCGAATTATTGTACGACGGCTGATCGCTTTATGAATTTGATTGTGTTGTTGGGCCTAAGAAAAATAGATTAGATTTTGTGTGGGACTCGTGACGCTCCCGCTGCCTCCAAATGCGAATATCCGACATTTTCAGTGATTAGAATAAATATAGCTATCATATCTAGCACATAAACAGACACACATATATATAGAACAGTATACGTAACAAGACATACAATATTCTCAATTAATTCAATCACGATACGAATTGAATTGTATTGGAAACGTAATCAATAAACTGAGAATGTAATTACAAGATATAATTTAGTTATATTATTACCTCAGCAGTATTGTATTATCTGAGCATTATAGTGTACTGATTATATTTCATTGAGTATCTTAGGACGGTTCCATTAATATTATAATTATAGACAAATAAAAACTTTATGCTTATGTAGGTAAAGTTTATAAATGATTGGACGATGGTTGAGTATAAGGTCCAGTTAGTATAAGTAAGACAATGTTAGTAGGTAGTGTATAGACGGCACAAAGGGCTTTTAATCAAGTTGATCCAAGTTGATTGTACCCCAGGCAGTGTGCCCGCTCTGTGCCCGCTCTGTGCCCACACCGGGCTCACTGTGCCCACTATGGCCGACGTTAGGGCACATCGCTCGTTGCGATTGCTTAATGAAATTGTAATTGTGATTTAAGGGTTGTGTGTTTGTCTTACAAGAGAGGGGTTGGATGAGAAAGGTGTCTTAGAGCCCTGAAAATGTAATCATAAGGAAGATAGGTCTCATAAGATACAGTAGTAATCAGATTAATGAAATATGTTTGGAGTGACAATAGCTTTTCTATCATCATTAGAAAAACTAATAAATAATTATAAACATCACTAGCTGTCTTAGCAAACTTCATACCGCCCCACACATATTTTTTTTCACCCTTTAAAACTTACCTGGACTTCCATTAATAATTCAAAACTAAAATTAGGCAAATCGGTCCAGCCGTAATGATTAACGAACAGTAATCTCAAAATCAAAAATCAATCACTGTTCAGTAATTAATAACGAACAATAATTGTTTTATATACAGAGATAACTAATTAATATAGTTGAAAATATAATATATTTTCGTAAAAAGTAATATTTTTACTGGTACTACACCCGTGCCCATATCCATCTGAATGAACTCTTGAATAAAAAAATTATACTAAAATTTAGGCTCCGAGAGCGATGTCTCTTTTTTACTCATAACAAACGGGGGTAATTAACTCGAACATATTCTTATCATTTTGTAAATAAAATCCGGGGAAAAATACCACAGAGTACAGAGAACATGATGGATAACGCCGGGTGACGTCACAACTAATTATACATAATGTATCAAGAAATATACTAGGACAGCACATTATGATCCTATTTACTTTCAGTCAAACCTACATCATCGAGATTGATGTTATAATTTACATATTAAAGCGTGTAGGCAGAAGTACACATATTAAAAACAACACCTGACTCCTACTCGTACGTCTTCACTTTATTCATAGTATTTTCTATCAAAATAGCAGCTATATCACACTATCACACTAATATAATAAACATATAACTTTGTTTGTTTCAACCAAATATTTTGGGTGTTTTCCAGTAATCACGCTGAAACTACTGACCGGATTTTGATGAAATTTGGTATGCAGACAGGGTATGATTTGACTTGAGTGATAGGATATTTCTATCCTACGGGAACACGGGCGATGCGACTTGCAGAAGCTAGTAAAAATATATTAGTTTCATTATTCATCTAAATACTAATAAATGGTAATTAAATCACTGTTTCAGCCTTTTAAGTAACTTATTCAAACCTAAATTAAATAATAGACACTTAAATGAAACCTGTTATGTCCAATTCTGTAGGAAAAATCTATTCTAAAATTAAGACGTTGTATTAATTTTAGAATGTAATAAAATAAGGAGGAGGTCTACTTAGAGACATTTAATGGTAACTTAAACTATTCTTTAGTTAACGATTTTGTTACAGAAAACAAGGACTAGGTTAAGTAACCATTGAATGACTCTGAATGACATAAAATCTCCGAAAACCGTAACCAAAGAGGCGTTGTTCTCAATGAGTAGGAGTGTGAGCCAAGCCACTTGTTCTAGACCAGTAATGGCAAGGAATGAAATACTCCTCGTATAAGTACGTAGGCTGCTTGTATGTGGCTGCCAAAAACAATAACACCATAATTGGGTAACCCAGTTGTGAATGAGCACTCTGTATGCACATCTGGCGATTGAAAAGTGATTCTATAATGATATCATTACAGTATACATTACAGTGAATTATTGTGTCTCAGGTTAAACAGTAATTATGGCAATTATGTGGTCTCTGTTTTGAATACATAAATCTATATTTACTTAACTGCATAGTAAATAATTGGGTTGACTGTACCTAATTAGTTATAATAACGTAGTAACATACATACATACTCTCGAAAAACATAACCCTCCTTTTGGCGCAGTCGGGTAAAAAGATAAAGACAGAAAAAGTCATATTAAACTCAAATAAAATTTAATTTTCACCTAAATCTAATATTAAACGAGATTGTTAAAACCAACTTATTAACAAAACGTGACTGGATTCCCAACACACCACAAATACATGCTGTTTTAAAATTGTACAGTTTATTGAAGGTTCAATTTCCCACACCTCCTTTAGAACAAATATCTTTCAGTTCTAGACAGGCATTTAGCTCAAAATAATCTAGATAACTTTTTTAAAATAAGACATCAATCAGATAAATTGCAAAGTAAAAGCTAGCTATTTTCTCGCGAGTCATTATTATTCGATCAGAGGCCTCAGAATTTATATTAAAGTCAAACGACCGAATAGTATTGGGTGCTTAAATATAGCGCACAGCATATTGTTGCTTCGATAAAAAATATGAAATATTATTCACGAAAGGTTAAAGGAACCATTTTTGAGGATATAGTATTTGGAGCAATCTACTACTATCTAATTATCTGGGGGCACGGTAGTGCTCCCGCCAAGACGAGCCAAGCGAAGCGCAAGGGCACTACCTACCTTTTCTCGAGCGCTTCGTCGTATTTTTGAACCTTCATAACTTGAGAGGGTTATACCAGATAAACAAAATTTTCAGGATATAATGTCAGTGGTAGACTTAATAAACCTCTAAAGTTTCAATTGCATAGCTCTTATACTTTAGATTTTATTGATATCTAAAATACCCCGATTTCGTACTCACTCACTGATGATCAACAAAATTCTAAGGTACTTCCTGAAGTCCTAGAAAACTGAAATTTGGTATGTAAGCTAGTATTAGTACCCAAACAACAAAAAAATCCTAAAACTTGGAACTTTTACCCCCAACCCCTTAAACTAGGGGTGAAAGTTTGTTCGAGACTTCCGCAACTTTTGACGCTAGAGGTCTGAATGCGGCCGCGGAGGGGTAAAAATCTGAAATAAGGAAACTTAATTCCCTATTTCCTGCTTGAGATCTGAAAATTATACCAAGTACATAGAACACAAACTTTTCATAAAATCAAAACATTATCCTACCCATAAGTACATAGATATGAATAATATTACTACACTTCACTTCGGTAAGTTTTTATTAATCAAACTATACTTTTGAACATAAGCATCGTAATTATAGTATGCGCCAACGCCCGCCGCCTGTCCCCTCGTCCCCGCGCAGTAGCTAAAAATAATCGGCCCGTCAGCGAGCGCGGCACCCGAACGCGGGCAGACGCGCGAGGGCAGACGTCGTTGACGGTTGTCTCGTTGAATGAAAAGTTTTCGGAATATTTCGGTGATTTAAAAGTTTGCTATCGCGGAGAAAAAAACCATTTGCCTAATATTTAATTGTTAGTAGTTTAGTAGGTAAAGGTTTAGATACTAGTGTTTTAATTTTCATTGATAAAAAGTATTAGGATTACGTTTCCAATTTTCTTATAAATTTAGTAGTTTAGTAGGTGAATTTGTCGCTCATTTTATCTTTCTATCATAAGCAACCTACAAAAAGAAATGAAATCCCACAAAAACATTTCATAGTTAAATGTTGCCAAGACGAGACCATATAGCTCGCACTGTCAAAAAGTAATCAGATCCCGTGTAGAGCCAAGTTTCTAACCCTATACTTTTGAACTGGCGAGTTGGCCGCACGGAAAGAGTTTAGAAGATTGAATAGATTTTTAAGCTCAAGCCCATATGACGAATAGCAAAAGTCCGTGCGGCCGACTCGCCAGTTCAAAAGTATAGGGTTAGAAACTTGGCTCTACACGGGATCTGATTACTTTTTGACAGTGCGAGCTTCGTCTTGGCAACATTTAACATGAAATGTTTTTGTGGGATGTTTCTTTACAAAAAGTAAATAGGCAATTAAGAGTTTTGTTTGAAAATAATTCAAAGCAGCAAGCACTCTCTGATCTGGAGTATCTTTCCGAGAACTATTAACCTGAACTCGAGAGGTCGTTACCTCCCAACTAGAGCACTATTTATTCGCAATATTTTCATTAACTTTCCGATTAAAACTTTCGCAACATATACAATAAAGTGGAAATTTAAATTCAATGAACAAAGCCGGGGTACACAACACAACTAGTGTCAAACTCCATTGTAATATTAATTCGGTAGTTCGTTGTCCTGCTTGGTTCGTAATCCACAATTAAAATACTGAATCCCAACGATTATGGGACATTGTTGAAACGTTAAATGAAATTAAATTATAATGTCAGTCAAGACGCCGAACGGGCTGAGACTTGGAAATTCGGATGAGATATGTCGGTAGCTCGGGAACGTTGCGCTGTTTCCAACTAAAGAGAATGAGCATTTTGAATCATTTTCGCGACGCCTTGAATACTTTTCTATGGATAGCATACCAGTAGCATAGCATTTCTAGTTTTTAAATCTGTTATGATACTGATATGATAGGTAATTGTACCTTCAAGTTACTTACTAGTTATTACTTGACATTGTTAAGAATTGTATTGATAAATGATCTAGCAACATAGTCTTTTATGACCCAGTGATTAATTATTAAAATGTGATAACCTCTAGACACCTGGAGTACTATAAATAGTATTAAATAAATGTAAGAAGTAAAGGCTGAACGTTATTTAGCGGTAAAAAACAAACACTCGGGAATTGATGCTATAAAAAGGCTGCCCGGTCGTACTCGAAGCACAAAGTTCTAAAACGTTCGGCCTTTACAGCAACATTTATTTAATACTATTTATAGTACTCCAGGTGTCTAGAGGATAAGCCAAATGGAACATTTAACAAAAGTGTAATTATTGGAAGACATATTAGTTACGTAGGTACATAATGAAGTCAACGATTAATTAATTTCTCGTCCAATTGATTTATTTATTTGCCATGGCAATATAGGCTTTAAACCAGCTGTAATAAATTTCAAAGTTTTGTCAAACACGTTTAGTAGATAAAACTAACAAAATCTGGTGAAAGTTCACAAAGTTTCAGTAAAAGTACTGATCGTATGAAACGTGTAACTAGGTTGTTCCGGCATTTTAAACGATGCCTTCTAAAAATAAAGGCTCTGCCGTTATTATTCGCATAACAACGTAAATAGGTTAACTGAGGACGTACGGAGAAGGACTCGGTAAGGCCTGGGCTATACTGAACTAACTCAACGCATTCCCAAATTTATGTGAAAGATAACTATGTAGGTTCTAGAGTAATAATTGTTATTTTAGTTTCAAAGATATAATGTAGGAATTTAATTCTTAGTAATTATTGAAGAATTAAAGTTACAACATTCTTCATATACATACTTTTATCAGGTTACCACTACGTCTTTTGTTGAGACTGATGTTATAATTATTATTTACTCCGAAGTGTTTTACCCTTCTACGTATTTTATTTTGTCTTTTTTAAGGGGGAAAATCATGCAATGATTTTTCCGCCTCGGGCGAGGCGATCCCTTTCGCCTTTCGTGTCAGTCTCTTACTGATTGAAAACCACCCTGTTCCCGGAGCCCGGGAGCCCCGATAAACCCACTAGATAGACCGCAGCTCCGAAATTGTATTTTGTCTACTTCCTAAAATTATGATCCTGTGACTGTAACGTATTTAACTATCTTTCAGGTCCCAAATACTAAAATATTTATAATCCAAAAGTATTGCCATCAGTTTTGATCCTTCCGGACCTTTATGCAGTATCCAGCAGATCATTTGTACCTTGCATTCAGAAAGTGATCATGACATTCTGTGACCGCAGCGAACACAAGGCGGACACGAATGCGAGATCTGAGGCCAAATTGGAGCGGTTATATCTAACAGCTATGGCGTTGGCATTCACTGGACCTGACCACCTCGTGCCTAGTTAAATGGCGGCTATTGATGTCTGCCAGCCATAACTGTCCTTACTCCTTACTATTATACCTACACTGTTATAATAGTATCCATCCTATTCTTTCTTCGTTTTTGTTTCATAGTAATTAAATATGATGTCAGTGGTACTAACAAACTCCTCTCTTGAAGTTGTTCTTTCTCAAAGCAGGTCAGTCAAGTGCTTCTTGTTTTATTTGCTCGCTCGTTACTCCAGATTTTAATCTTAAGTTTTTCAAAAAAGAAACTGGTGACAATAATCTTGAAACGGAAGAAATAAAACTTTAAATTATACATTAGTACCTACTTTCCACTAAAAAAGTGGAATATGAAAAGTTTGACATTAGAATTATTCACGATAATCGCTCGAATTCAAAAGACGAGACATTTCGAGGTCATTTATTTAACTTTTCCTTGTGTAACAGTGGGCTCTCGTCTTTACAATACCCGAGAGGATTTCATTTGGGCAATTACGGGGGCCCACTAATTGCCAACCATCTCAGAAATGGCGTTCGCCAGAGAAATTGTTTTTAATGAAAAATTCACGTAAAGGCTGCTTTGAAGTTTTACTTTTTTCCGCTCCGTGTAATAACATTAATGTAATGATAATTTCTCAAGTTGCCGCGCCTGATGGATGGCCGGGATGCATTTTATTGGGCCGTGGCAGCTTGCCACTGCTGCCTTCACGTTTTATTACTGTTTTTGTTCTTCAATCATTCCGACTTGGCTACACGGCTGAAGAAAATGTATTTCATTCTAATCTCGTGAATTTCTTTTACGGAAAGATTCCTTAACTTAACTTTTTATACACAAACTTTGTGTATTCGAACTTACACGTGTTATAAATAACAGAAGCAACTCAATATGTATACAGGAATAGATCAAACAATACGAGACGTGTACAAAAATTGTAATATTGTGTTGTGAAGTAATCCGATGTGTGACGTCACTCATAGAGGTGAGTAACAATGCAGGCGCTGGGTGACGGCGCGCGCGACGTGACGCGCCGACTCGATCCAATATCACCTGACATCGCGGGATTACATACAGGAAACATTGCTACCACTGAACAATACATACATACATACATACTACATGAACGAGTACATTATATGTATGTAGGACATAGAGTTTCTCTACGAGATTAGTTCCAAAGACTTCTTGATGCCACCATTATTGTAAGCACGGCGTATTCGAATGTTTAACAATTGATATCTATCAAAGATTATGTATTGTGGAGTTGACAGTCTCTCTATTTTATATATTATTTTGGTCACCTATTCTTAAAACCAGCCAACCAAATAAGCCTGACTGATTAATAACTGACTGACTGACATAACTACTGATGATTAATAGAAGATTGTCTATATACAAAAAAGATCTAAGTTAAGTCTAAGAAAAATGACTAGTAGGCTCACATAATTAACTTTACAACCAAACAACTACACAGTAACTAAGTCAAACAAACACGAAACGTTCAGACAAGTTAACACACTCAATTTAAACTTAAGAAAGCACTTACAAAAATGAATTCACCGAACACAGATTGAAGTAGAAGAGAACAGAGGATAAAGTAAACACATGAGTCCCAGGGAAGCCCGGCTGCACTTCATCTAACTTCCAGTAACCAGTACTTAAGAGCAACCAGTACTAGTTAAGTGCGTTCAGAGTGCGAGTGGGAGCACGGCGGGCGAGTTAAGATTCAAATCAGGGCATTAGATGGCAATCGGCTATTACTATCGCACGGCTATATATTACTGCGGTATCTACTGATCCTTGTACTGATTTACAGTGTTAAGAAGATAGAATAGGTTCATCGAAATTGTTTCTTTATGCTTATGTGTATCATTACTATGCGTGATACTCTTTTGTACATGATTTTATGTTAAGTATTGTACTGGACATGGTCTACGGATTTTCTTAGAACCTAACAATCGATACTCGTATTCTACGAGACAAAAAACCCATTGATATAGTGTTTAAACATGAATAATGTAATATGAAATGCCAGTGAATCTCCGCAAGTAATGTTTGTACAGCGTGTTTATTGTCCCAACCGTCGTTTGTATTATTAACTACGTCCATATTATATTATTTTATGTAAATGGAGCTGTCCCCTTAAACTACGAAACAATACCAGACGTTCGTCCGACAATTTGTTCGAATGATTTATTTCACGTACCTATTTGTTCTCGCATATGAGGACACTTGGGTATTGCTGTAGCAACTAAGTCAGGATAATGTCTATTTACAACAAAACTGCGACTTAGTAACAATGAATGTGTTCCGATAAAATTGCTTCCGTGATACAAAATCAGTTGAATGCGCACATAAACTAGGAACATTATTGCACCTGTTTCCAGGAACACCCGAGCTGTAAGAATTCACATCGTACACGTGTACCACCGTGTCCCCCCTCCCCTCGAGTGGTGGGAAATGCAAGCCTAGGACATTTATCTCGAGCTCAAATCCATGTGGCGATATTAAATATTTCCCATCGCATCTGGTCGCGGTGTTAGAATAGCTTCGTGTTAACACAGGTAGTAATGTGCACGTGTGTCGTGTTTACAGCTAATGCCTTTAAAATGTGCCCACGAAGATTTTGTGAACATATTCTAAGTATGGGAGAGCCATTCTTCAGCACAATGGGGCCGGCTCGACGGGGTGATACCACGGCATTACAGAAAACCGACGTAAAACAACGCTTTCATTATGTATGGTTGTGTGGGTGAGGTTACCGGAGGCCCAATAACCCCCTTCCCAATCCCAGGTTGCCCAACAACCCTTAAATTCCTAACCCCCAAAAGGGTGGCAACGTACTTGTAACGCCTCTGATGTTTCTGATGTCCATGGGCGGCGGCGATTGCTTACCATCAGGTGACCCGTCTGTTTCCGTCGTTTACCGGCTTATACAATAAAAATCTCAGTGTGATTTATTTGTGTCTGAGTTTTATTGATTTTGCTATCAAACAGTTACGTATTTTAAATGTTTGTTGTTGGTTCGGTCGACAGCCGCCCAGGGCCGCACTCACGCAGGTAACGTGTTTTATCGGTCTTGCGGGATTTGTATACTTTTCTTTGTTGCTTCCCAAACAATATCTGTTTTATTATTTGTGAATGCTTCCTGCTCGCTTCGATATAAATCGTTCGTATTATGTTTTGACGCTTCGCCAATTGCATCATTTGTGTTTACATAGCATAATAATAGTGAGAACCGTATCAGATATTCGGAAATAAAATAAATATTCGAAAGATCCTAGCTCTACGAATATTCCCCAAGTTTACAGCACCTATAAAAATATTCCCAAAAAGTTGATCTAACAGCGTCTCAACTTACAAGAATTGGCAAACAGTTTCACACGATGGTCGGGCGGGGGTAACTATCGGCAGTATTTGCAAACTTCCGTCCAAACTGCTTAACATTCGGAGCGAGCTGCTGTAAATTGACATGATCAGCTTTGCGCGCATTAACCACCGCCATAAAGTCCTCACATAACTATACGGCGGCTACAGTCGGAGGTGACGACTTGTTTATGTGGTTTACGCGAGCTCTTGTACTAGTTATATAATGATTTCATCAATACACTTTTTTTAAAAACTGCAATACGATGACCGATAAAAATAAGTTATCTGACACTACTGACCAAAGGCCTCTTCTTCCACGGATAAGGTTTAAGCATTAATCACCACACTTGCCCAATGCGGGTTGGCGATTTCAAACTTATAATTAGAAAGTATAAGCCAGTTTTCCTCACGATGTTTATCAATGATGAATACATTTATGAAATTTCAAAACCCATAACAAACTTTGGAAACCACTTAACACCATTAAAATAACACCCTAAACGGTCTATGGAAATTATGTAAAGTGAGTGAAACTAAAACAATGAGGTTAGCACCCCACTATCGGTCCCATGATCTGCCATAAAAAGCAACAAACATACAATTTGTAACACACAGAGTTGATGCTAGGAATATGAATAGGAGGTCTGATTAGCAATGCAAATGGCGGCGTATGCCACGGCCCCAGTAGGGGACAACTTCGCTAAGTGTCGCCGTTACATCGACTGACAGTTTCGGCTTTTGATTGCCTTTGTGAATTATGTTACGTATGTACCGCTCCCACTGTTTACACACGTTCATACAATATGCTCATGCTTGGGATTTGTGTCTGGAAGGATTTGTGACGGTTCCACTGGCTAATGTCTCGTTTCTTACAATGTAATCTTTGCTAAACGGTCATTCTTTGACAACAAAAACAAAACAATGTTGTTTTAAATGCTTTAACCTCTTGATTATCAAAAACAAACATTTACCTTGGTTTCTTAAAGTTAACAAACATTTTCGGAACAGCTACTATAAAAGGTATTCCGAGTTATTTCTGCCCACTCATTCCTAATTCCCAGTCCAAACAAACGGGGATCTAATTCTGTTCTTCAAATCAATTCACATAGAACCGTGAACAATTTCAAACGTGGTGCCAACAACAGCGCCGGTAAAGTCCCACAAACTTGGACAAACAGTTAAGAACATTGAGTTGTTTAAAGTCGTCTTTTGAAACACTTGAGCGAGTTCATTATCCTTTCCTTTGCGGCTATCTTTTGAACGAATAGTTTAGTGGCAGCCGAGCCATGTGGAGTTGGCTTTTACAATTTTCCTGGATGCGGTCGCGGAGCTTCGTTTTCTACATTTCCTGGCGACATTTCGTTGAGTGAATTTGCAAAGTGATTTATAACGGTCACCTTATTTCGTATATTACGTATGTACGCGAGTCGAGTACCAGATTTGAAATGTTATTGCACGATGGTGAAATAAGATTACATGTTCAACATGTATTCCATTTTATTCCTTGCCAGCGTATTACGTCTTTATGTTGCACGAGATTTACAATGGAAGAAGCACACAGCATATAAATATTTTAATTTCCACATTCACCTTTGCGGATAGCTTCGCGAAATTTATGTGTAAATATCAAAAGTTAGTAATATAGGTAATTGAAACCGTAAAAGTTTACAAATTAACCTTTGCCTCGAACCAATCTAAAGTGAAATGAAGCACCGAATTATAATACCATTCTGTGCAGTCGTAAAACTCAGTTGTAAAATTCTGATGAGGGCAAGGGTTATGTACTGTAGTGTCAGAGCGGAGGTCATACATACAACAAACTATCTACTTTATGTATCTTGTATATATTGACACAAATCCTATATTGATACGAATAACATTAACTCCATGAAAGAAATACAATCTGTTGCACTGAAGGATTCTCTTTGAAGGAAATAACATATTTCTGTATTAGCATAAGAAGTGGGACAGATATATTCCTAGGCTCCTTTGTAAGTACAGTCGGACGTGTAACATGATACGGGAACATCCTTAACCCTGGCCTGGCACCGGTATAGACGTCCAAAATAAAATACGCCGCGATTTATCACCGGCGCACCACTCAAAGCGGGTGGTTAATAAAAATTCCACACTAGAAGTTATTTTGCAGGAGGCCTCGGGGGAGTCTCGTATCAGAATCTAGCGTAAAACGCCCGCCGTTCGCGCGAACATGTCAGTCTGCGGCGCAAGCTATGAACGGAACAGGTACCTGGATACAGCACGCAATAAATATATAAGGTACATTATACCTAATATATTATTTACAAACACTTGTGTGTTTATTCGTTATTTTCATAACGAAAATAACATCTAAACTTGCCCATACATACTCTTCTACAAATTGTTATAAAGACTCGCTACACTTCAAAGACGGAACGGAATCATGAACCTGAAAACCTCATTGTTCGCTTCAGAACAACTTGTTAATGAAGTTAGGAGGAATACTTAGAAGTTAACGGGAAAAATGATTTCATGACTAATATTCCGACAGTCATGATGAAACGGTTTGTCAACGCCAAAGAGAGAAATTTATTGACGCATAAAATTTCCGCTCTCCAAGTCAGTGAATGGGCTACAAGACGCCAAATTTAAAGGAAGGAAACCCAACCAAGTAAAACAAGACAAACAAATCAAAGCTCGCACATTAGCATCATATCAAAGTTGTTAAAATGCTAATGTTACGGTAGTAGGGCTGAGAATGGCTCCCTGAGGCACGCCTAACTATCCTGGTAATTAATGCTCTTCCATTATTTAGAGGAGTGCTTACACACAATGTTTGCGAATGCGTTGGAGTATAGATGTATGGAGGGAGAGAGGTGCCGTACTGGCAGGGCTGAGAGGGCTAAATATAGAAATTGTACTGTAAGATAAAACTCTCTTTGTGCCTAATAAGTATATTTGAGAAAATATCGTTCAATTACCTATTACAGAACAAAGCTACAACAGCTATTATGCAAAAGTTTTGATAACACTGAAGTCCCTTAATGCGCATTGCACTACATAATACGAATATTGTGCTAAGCCAAACATGTTTAGAGCTATGTGCCGCTAATTAGGAGTTCCCTGACCGTCGTAATCACGTGATTACGTAACAATTCCACATTAACTATGTAATTGTGAAACTGCTTCTAAGTTGTTGTTGCGCCACTTTACATGGGAATGAGAGTTTGAATTACTTGTTAATATTTAGGCCGCTCGTTATGCTACTTACATATAGTAAACATTAACAAGACAATATCCATATATTATGTGTAATATATAAAAAAAGATATGAAAACACATTAAATTCACAAAGCATAATTTTAAAAAGCTTACGAAATGTAACAACTAGTTTATTTTACAATGAATCTATATTTATAGCATTTCAATGTTTGTTTCAAACATTACATATAAGAATAATTTAATTCTAAACAATCAGTCATTTAAATAAAGTATCTTTCTTTCTTAAGTTAAAAATATAGTTTTCTTACTCTCGCGCTCGCGACCGCCTGTAACTCGCGCCGGGCTCGGCTAGGCATCCCTCTATGAAATACCATTGCTCCTTCCTAGGTGAGAATATGCTGTAGAGTGTAAAATTTCCCAAGGTGACAACCGTTAGGGGCATTTTTCTGTGTAACTATGTATGCCCGTGTAATATTAAGCCCGGGAGACTTTAAAGAGTGCAAAATGCACCGTTTTTTCTGCTAGAAAATTTTTCTGTGAAGTTATAATAGCTGCTTGGTTATTGTAAAAGGGTTTAAAATTGTGGTTTTGTTCAAGTATGTACAATGTATGTTAACATTTCTATTGGCGTTTTTAATGTCGTGTTCGTTAAAAATATAATTATTAAAATATTAGCAGGACTTGGTTTATCAACGTCGACAAATTACACTTACTAGAGCACCGTACCTTTTCCCTTTCATTAGATACAAACTACTCATTTTCTAAAATTAGTAATCTATGAATTAATTTTTACATACGTAGACAAAATTAAATATTTCAATTCAACACATTACAAAATTATACACGACCCTCTGCATCTCCTATTCTACTTCAATTCTATTAAATACAGACACACATGCACTTTCCTAAATTCAAAATGGAATGACATCACAGAGCGGTGTCCTCCTCGGGCCGAGCCCAGTAAACACGTGATATACAGCATCCCACGGCCGCGGCGTCAAATACAATCCTTTTACAGTGGGAACCACGCCAGCCTGTGATTGCATTGGCAACCCCCGGCCATATTATAACACCACTCTGTATTTTTACAAACAACTGCACAGATTAAATATCCGCACTATTGCACGAAACAAATTGGAAACTAAATGATAATCAAATACAAATTTATTGGAATCGGGTTTTTTGTTTCGCCATACTTGATTTAACATGTGGATTTTGTTAAATGATTTCGAAATGAATGTTTTGTAAAAATACAAATCGATGTAATGTTTACAAACACTAATATTATAAATGTGAAAGTTTGTTTGTTTGGATGTTTCAATGTTTGTCCGTCAATATATGAGCTGAGTTGAGTAATAGGATACTTTTTATCGCACGGGGAACGCGGGCGAAGACGCTGGCATAAGTTAGTGTTAAAAATAAAAGTATTTATATGAAAACTATCACCCAAAACAGCTGATGAGCTGTTTAGTATCATCAAAATCCGTTCAGTAGTTTCAGCGTGATTGACGCACAAAAGAAATAAACCCACACATTTATAATACTAAAGGTAAACAGAAACTGTTGTATATTATTTATACATAGTATCTTCTACGAAGAATTACCAAAACAAAACTCCTGAACCGATCAATAGCAAGGCAATACTTTCAACATTGTAGCACCAAAACGCAATACATCTCATCGATACTGACTCTAGCACTCTTATTTACCCCAAATCACATTACAGAGATACCAACACATAAATATTACTCGGCACTAGAGATGGCGGTACCCAGCAGGCTGCCAACATAATCATGTTTTGGCCAAGCGCCCGAACAAAACTGATTCTTTCGCTCTTTACTTGTATCTAGAGAATTCCATCGTACAGATAGATAGACACCCGGACTATTAGTATTACAATAGAATATAGTATCTTCATATTGCAGGAAACCCTATTATTTTGTTGTTGTTTTTATGGTATAAGTCGTAAAGCAAGCAGACGGATCACTAGCAATCTCTGCCACCCATGGACACTCGACACAAGAGGCGTTGCAATCTTTAAGGGTTTTTGGGAAATCGGGGATTATTGTTACTGCATTTGATATCAAATAGCAATAAAACCTGTATTGCTTATACAGTATAGACTTTAAAGTTATCCTCATTAAAATCGATTTTACTATTTTAACAACAAAAGCTTCATAAAGCACACTGTTCTATTCCAGAGCACTTGATACTAATATTTAATCTTTCTCGTAACTATCAATATTTTATTCAGAAATTGGTATCGATAATACTCCAAAAACTTGTTCTGATTGATAAACAAGGCACACAAATCAGTTTCCAGGAATTATATAAAACATTTGTTACCTCCAGCTCCCAATCTATGTCAGTTACTCTCAAAGGTTATTCAAAAAGATACAAGTTGGATTAAAATAATACAATAAAACGTAGCATTTCATAATAATCAGTTTTCTCAGAATCGCTGATTTTTTTATCCTGTTGGTTGCTCGCTCCAATTTCCCTTGAGTGTAGGATGATGAAATTCAGAGTCGATATAACACAAAGTAAATAAATACGTACATACGAATAAAATGTACGTCTGTCCGTATGTAAACGTTCAGATGTCGGAATAATGTAACTCCTACATGTGATCTTGTAAGGTTTCCCGGTAGCTGGCTCATTCATCAAAACTCATTCAAATGACGTGACATTACATAATATTGGATATACTATTTGCTTGTGACCTTTGGCAATATTGATATGTCTGCGACTGACATCTCTAATACGTTTGTTTACCAATACATGACATGTCTCTTTCACTACAACCCTATTTTTTAACCGACTTCACAAAAGGATGTTCTCGATTATACTTATATGTATGTACTTGTACAATTATATTTGAGCGCGATTATCTCGCGTTTGATTGAACCGATTTTGATGCAGTTTTCAGAAAGTTTTAGGTATATTACCCAACTGAAAATGTAGGTCCTAAAGGTAAGTTTTCAAGGCGATTCTCTCTTTTTACCGACTTCATAAAAAAAAGTTTTTCAAATTAATGTCTATGTCGTAATTAGTTTACACGGTAACTAAAGCAATCTTTGTGATACTGAATTCAATTTAAATTCAACTAAATCACGGTTCCTATTGCAGTGTGTGTGTGTGTAAATAAAGGCTTCAATTGTTTTACTGTGAAACTATTCCATGGCGGTCACAATTTAGGAGAGATTTGCATCACAATCGAATGTGATTGGAGTCGGACGCGAGGCGACGCTGACATTTTCACTATCTGAAACATTATTTTTACTAAATGTAGACGGAAATGCTATGGTCAAGTTCACGTTCACGGTAAATGGGGTATAAAATAGGTCGGTAATTAGAGTTCGAAACACAACGCAAGCGTTGTGTCACGTCGGTTTTCTGTGAAGCCGTGGTATCACTCCGGTCAAGCCGGCCCATTCGTGCCGAAGCATGGCTCTCCCATACTTACATAATAAAGTTCGATCGGATTACTCAGAATCTTTATTCGGTTAATTTTATAAAATATGATTTGATTTGATATAAAATAGATTCCGTACATTTTTGTGACGTCCTTAGGGAATGTAATTTAAAGTCGACTGATGAAAAATTAATAATACAACAACAGACTTCAAAAACAGTTCAAAATAGGTCATAATTAAATTAAATTAGGGAACCTTTGCGTAAACTTTGTAGAATTAGGTACGCTACGTAAATTATTTGCAAATTTGCTTCAAAACAAATGTTCCCAACAAGAAGGCCTTGTGTATAGAGACCGCAGAGAAGTATAATGTACAACCTGAAACATTTTGTTCCCGATCCAATATTCCCGTTTGCGCCAATAATTGCTATATTAATACAATATTTACGACATTCAATATTACAATACAACAAATAAAATACTGATCAAATAGGGATGATGACGGGGCATGAAAATTAAAAATGTATTTAGTCCGTCAGTTAGGTAATGAAAAATATTAGACTCGTATTTTTTATTTTGTTATTTTATGATAACAATACCTAGATAAAACGAATCAAATTTAGGAGTGGGAGCAAATACTACGTAGTATCTTTCTAGAAAGATACTACGCACAAAATGTACCTAGAAGTGAAGTCAAGCGATATTTAAAATCGATATATCTTAGAAAGTATTTGTTTTCGTAAGAAAATAAAAAATACATGTCTAATATTTTAAAATAATGTACAAGACGGACATTAAAATAAAAAATAGTCATCTACCCTATTATAACCATTGTTCCATATACATACTTACAACCTACTAAACTGCTACTAAATAACAGATTCTTTAAAGATATATCTGAGAGAACTTCAGTGAAACTCCTAAGAAGGATCATCTTATTCAAATTGGATGAAACACCATAAACCGTAGAAAATCCCTGAACTCTTGATTAAGAGGGGCATTAAATGGAATGGCTGGAAGATTCATAGTGGAAGGTGATTGTCACGGTCACAAAATATATGGGCTCGTGTGGAAGCTATCGCAGCCGCCCCGGTAGGTATCATCGGCTTGTTTTAAAGGGAATGCCGTAAAAAGGACAGACGCTCCCGTGGGGCCTTCGATCCGAATGTTAGGATGTGTTCTTAGTGTCACCATCGTCAGGACGATTGGGAACCATACACGTTCTAAAATTCAAATTAAAAATCTTTATTTTATTAAAAAACCAATACCAATAGCACGTTCCTTATTTTTCATTGTCACCAATATCGCCTCCATCTTCATTACCCTGATATTATCTGTTTACTGCGCCAGCAGCGTCACGCGTATAATACAAAACGTGACGCTAACAATACAATAACGGTCCATTTCGTTCAGTGTTCATATTAAAACATCCTCGTGGTCCTATTTCTTGCGACAACAAGTCGCATCTTCCCACGACCCACGTAGCACGCCCCAGTGCGGCCAATACGGCAAACTGCCTAATAAATTCGCAGAAAGGACCTCGCAAAAATGGATGCTTATCACGAACTGGCTCGGTTTTTCGTTCCCCTTCTCACTTCTAAATAGCTCTGTTTTTGTCTTCGCCTCGGAACGTTCTGTCACAAGACTTAGATTTTGACAAATACGAAGCCCCAATAAATCAATTGTTTGTAGATATTGACATATAACACAATCCGATAACTCTCGTAGTACGTCAAATATAGAAGGATTATTGATGGTCGGTCCAGGAATCATAATAACAAACGGTTCGTAACAAGTCCTAAACAATCTATTAAATCCGACCATCTAACCCTTTGTAATCCATGTCTGATTAGCAATTAGCCGTTCACTTTCCAATTTGTAGATGAAACAATAGTCGTGTTCCAATCCCAGAGGTTATTGCGACCACAGCGAGGTGACACAGCGTTACCACGAAATCCATTTCAAAAGCTTTGAAACAAATCAGGGCTCTTTTGTTACACGAATCTTTTATTTGCAGCAACAGTAGGACAAAACAGAAAATGTGACCAGCAAGAAATCGCGAGGTTTAATGAAGTCTCCCTAATTAATGTTACCAGTGAAATGGACCAACATCAAACACAAAGAGAAAGAAGATATAACGAGAGTAACGAAATGAAAACTCAAATATAATTCAGCGAGTTTATTCCATTATTAAATTGTTCGTGAAAGCAAGATAACCTCAGTTTAACTCTGTAAGAAAGTTTCGTTTAACTTTGGTTTAACGAGGTGAGGAGACCTGCCACTTTCCGACTTCCTAGGAGCCACCCGAAGCGCTCGGCCGATACCCAACCAAATAATTGTAACAAAACCATAGCGCAATCTATTTCGATGCCAACGCCATCTATCGAGGATAAACTTGGATTATTTATTTATACTCCGTTCGGGCATTTTCTTTGTACTAAAAGTTTAATTATATTACGTGCATTGCTAAAGTTTAATTATATTGATATTATTTTTTTCCACTATTTATTTACTTTTTTCGATAAATTAAAACAATAACATGTGTGTAACGATCGACATAGAATTATCTATACTCCGTTGTTTTCTTTGTACTAAATGTTTTATTATATTGATATTATTTTTTTCATACCTTTTTACTATTTATTTACTTTTTTCGATGAATTAAAACAATAACATGAACTAACGATCGACATACTTATTTTTATTTTTTGATTTTTGAAATAAAAATATATCTATGTCCTTTCTAAGGTTCGTACCAAATTTCAACCAAATCCGTCAAATAGTTGCGCATAGAATGTTCGACGTGATTCTTTAATTTGACATAACTTTTTTATTTATGAACCGATTGACATGAAACAAACACTAAATGTAAATTTAGCATCCCACAATATATTCGTGAAAACCGCATCCAACTCGGATCAGCCGTTTCTGGATTAGCGCGCACAGACGAACAGACAAACAGACAAACAGACAAACAGACAAACAGACAAACAGACAAACAGACAAAAAAAAAGTTAATTACATTTTTGGGTTCGACATCGACATAACAATAACCCCTGCTATTTTTTTTATTTTTATTTTCAATGTACAGACAGCACTTTTCTACGATTTTATTATATGTATAGATTAAATTGTTCGTGAAAGCAAGATAACCTCAGTTTAACTCTGTAAGAAAGTTTCGTTTAACTTTGGTTTAACGAGGTGAGGAGACCTGCCACTTTCCGACTTCCTAGAAGCCACCCGGTGTTTTTGTTTCGAAACTAACTTACGTGCATTGCTACCAGTGCTGGTGGTGCACCGATACCGAACTATTACAATATTGTCCAGCGCCCGCCGCCCCCACTTCAGCTCTGCTTAGATAATATTATTCCGGCGGCCTCGCTGCGCTCTTCAGTGAAAATTATTCCGAGCTAAGAGTGTGCCAAAATGTATTCTTTATTCAATTTCTGAAACATAATGGCGCAGAACACGGAGGAGTTGTGCTAAGGAATTGTCGAACATGTTGAGTATCGCCGGTGTTTGGAAGTGGAGATCAAGGTGATTCGTGCTCGCTCGCGGTGAGCCGCGCGGCAAACTAGTAACACAAAGCCAATCGATACTCCTCGAAGATAAGTAGCACTAGTTTATTGGGTCAAGAACTGCAGTAATTCACAAGTTTACTCCCCCATTTTATTAAAGGCTTCAAAATAGAACCGTAACTTTAAAATATGGTTCAGATCACGAACTTTTTAATTCCGGCTTCGCTCGGAAGAAAAAATACAGCGTTATTAAAATAACTCTATATTAGATGCATATTTCTTAAGTAGATAACAGTAATTTACGGCGCGTAAACATCCTAAACCCGTAAGAGGAGAGATTTTTTCATTTCATTACGGGTCCCTATAAAGTAGATAACACAACGCCCCGTTCCCAACGGTATATAATTACAGAGTAAAGAAAAATGTACGAAGCTACCGACTTTGACGGCGCACCTCGCCTTTTGGAACAATTTTATTTTTTATGTGTACTCCAAAGACGTGTGATTAAAAGGTAAAGAACAAGTTTTGGAAGCTTCGCGAAATTTAATTTGGATTTTATGATTACAGAAGAATATTGTTATTTGCTATGCGTAGTGCGTTACTTGCTTTATAGACTATGAATATTATATGAGATACTTCCATATTTTTCACGACGCTTCTTATACGCACTCGCTTTGTGAACAACACCGTTTTATAAGGCAGCCGCGCTAGCTTTTCTTAAATCTTCTTAATAACAATACCACTCCTGCTTCTTTTACATTGAAGTATTTATGTTAGTGAGTCACAAGAAGTAAGTACACTAATCTCACATGGTACCACTTGACGATTGACCATAAGTTGTGAGTATTTTATCTAGTTAAGTCTCATATAAGAAAATAGAGCCCAATCCAAAAGAACCGATTGAGAAATAAAAGATTCCTACCAATTTCATATTTTTTCCTATGCACCCTAATTCTGAGCGCACTACCAATAAATGATGTTGAAAATACTAGTGTAATAAAAATCATATAATAGTCAAGACTGACAATAAAATGGCGTTGTGCAGCCATAATCGAAGTCCTATAAATAGTTTTACGAAAGACGAAGTGTTTGGGGCGAGGGCGGAGGGGGGGGGACATTTCATTTCGTCTGGCCACCTTCCAAGGGACACTGAACTAAGATTTGCACCAGCCAGATTTAAAATCACATTCAGGACTACTCTACTATATTAATTTTTGTATTGATTTGTAGATGCTTGAAGACAGACAATTGGCTACTCTATACTTTTGCGATTAAACTCCCATAGAAAGTTCAAACTTGGTACTTAATCATCATACTTAAACATGCCCTTAACGTTTACTAAGCAAGAATAGATTTAAGTCGATCTAATAACAATCTATCAAGTCCAAAATCAATTGATTGAAAATCGTAATTGCTTGAAACAAAGAGCCGATCGTTACTGGAATCACCGCATTTATTATTATGCTAATAGACGATCTAAGCCGTTTGGCGACACTAATCGAAGTCTTGCTTACCCTTTACAGGAGATAAACGTGAGTTTACGACTTACATAATTTTAATGTTCGTCCCACGCCAACCTCCACTGTATAAGGATCAAATTTGAATATGTGGCTGTGATTTTGAGAAGTATCATGAATCACCGCGACACATACGTAAGTACACACGTTTAGATAGCCTCTAAGTATCTATAAACAATCCCGATGTAATCTTGTTTTTTGATCACAAATGGAAATGTACAGCAGGACTAAAATTGTAATTGATATTGGATCGTGACAATAAACACGATGAACGTCAATAAATTGGTAAATCCTCTCAACACGCACAGATATTAAATTTTATTGCTGTACAGCGATCGTAAAAATTCGACAATGTTCAGTCGAGCGTCGCGGTATGGTGCGAAAGTCGGACGTTGTAAAATAATCTAAATTGTTCTATGCGCCAGTACTGTTGCTACCTGAACGTTGGAATATTTCCAATTCTACATTTTTATATGTTTCCCAAAAATAGAGAAAACTATTTCGGCATAGAGACAAGAGACAGTGACATTTTCGCACAAATGATTTTAATCACTATTAACCAAAATCACTTTAGTACGCCCACGCTGAACGGACACAAGGATTTAAGAGATTTAATCAAAAGTTGGAATTTATCTTATCTGCCCACGTTGGGAGATATGAGATTTAAATGAAAATTCTCTGAATATTACAATCATTCATGTATAAATGTGTAGTAAAGAGATATAATAATGAAATAGTGACGATATTTTACAACGGTTTGTAAGGAAGCCACATTTATTGAACCATTCAATCCGAGCCATGCAAGGCGTGCAGTATAAGCCGCAGTACATGCATGTAGTACAGAGTACACTTCTCACGGGATTTTATACATGAGTTTATTCAAAGTCGGTGTCGTTTGGCCGTTTACAACGCTACCCTATTTCCCATATTTCTGCTACAAATACCTTGAAGGCGGCGACCAAAAAGTCTACTTTACGAGGGTGCTTGCATTAAGTCCGATTTATAAGAATAAATACATGGTAAGTAACGACTGCTACAAGCCTCCACGTCGCTCTCATTTATTTGAATTTACGTATGTAGCGGAGTACACGGTTATTGAGAGGGACTCTCACGGCGCTACGTTTCTACGATAAAGCATTTTGTTAAGTAATTTTGTTTATCATAGTCTGGCTTTGGGGATGAGATTTTAGATGAGATCGGATTTTTGCTAAAACGATATGTCACCTAAGTAGGTTTTTTTATGGATAATACTATTTTACTGTGTGCATGTTATAGCAATAGATTTATGTAATTGCAGTAGCCTTAGTCCGAGTTTGCTTTACGTTTAAAGTAATCGAAACGAGAGCGCTTTCGGCGCTCTGATTGGTTGGTTTATTCGAAACGGCCAATCAGAGCGCCGAACGCGTTAAGGGTGCAGATTATCTTTCGAATTTTGTCCAAAGTATAATCGACAAATTGAGATCATGGCCAACTTTGACAAATGGTCAAAACAACAAAGATTACTAATGTTACTTTTGCTACTAAAGTAAGACTTTAGCCTATAAGAAATAGTTTAAAGTAAATGGTATTATGGTGCACTAATCTAAAGTTGCTGTTGCAATGGCTGCTCAATTCAGTTTAGGGCATTTGGAATCGAACCAAACTCTTAAAGCGCAGTGAGATATTACGGTCACTATGCATAATATGCAAGCCAGTGCAGCGTCTCAAATAAAGCGTAGTAAAAAATCTCAATTATACTTTATACGATTGTAATCTACATAAACTAAGTAATGTTCTTCTTATTGTAATCTATATCCACAGAACAGAGAAATACCTCTATATCTATACTTCTATTTTACTTTTTTTTTAATATATAGAGCTGAAAAGTTTGATTGTTTGAACGCACTAATCTCCGGAACTACTGGTCCGATTTCAATAATTCTTGTTGTGTTGGGTAGTGAATTTATTCATGAAGGCTATTATAGGCTATGAAACATCACGCTATTGCTAATAGGAGCTGACCAGTGGGTGAAAATTTATGTAAATACGAAAGTAAATCATGCCTCTTCTTTACGCCTAAACCTCTGTACCGATTTGAATCATTTGTTTTGCATTAGATAGTTCATTTGTTGAGGAAGGTTATATAACATCAATAACTACGACTTTGCTAATTAAAATACTTCTTATTTATTACCAATTTAATGAATGATACAATTTCATTAATTGATTTTAATCAACGTCGCAGAAATTGAATCGCAGTCATTGGCAGAATATATGGCATTAAATAACCTTTTCCCCTCGGCAGGGGATTTTGTATATTAGACATTATTTCACATTTTAAGCATTTTTTAAAAATTATATGACTTTCAAAGCAATTTTACAAATGATCAGTAAAGCGTAAACATGGCATCCCTTTCGCAGCCGTCGGGTCCCGTACATCATAACGAGCGGACATGGTCATTAATATTTGATTACGTCGCGATCAGTCCAGCCGGCAGTCGATTACTGCCAGGAAATGGTGGACTCATACACCTCGCAGGGAATCTCCGAAGGATCACCAATATCTGGAGATTATGCTCAGCATACAATTTTAGTACGTAGTCTCTGCATACTATATAATCTAGTTCAATTCCTAGAAAGATTGACAATTGAAGATGTAATGACTGTTAATATTAAAAAAAACTAATATGATGTAAAATAACTACATTTTAATTGGAGAAGTAATTTAGTTTGTTAAGCATATTACTCATAATAGATATCATTATAATATCATAGACTTGTATGAAGTTAGCCTTCTCCTTTGATTTATCTCCCAGTTGCGAGTCATGTCGCGCCCTCTGACGTCAGATTAACACAAACCGGTGTACGTGACGGCGTCAATTTGACGGCTGATGATGCGGTGATTCCTTACTTGATAGGTCAGGTTTAGTTCCAAACGCCCGAGACACGGCTGCAATATTAATGTAAGGGAACGAGCCGAACCTTTCACCCAACGAACGCGAACATAGAAAACACCAAAGTTTTGTTGCCTGTGGTTTTTGCTATAAAAACGGCTCCCGATTTCATTAGTATGAGGTGGCAACGGAATTTCATTTAGGGGAAGCAGTCATTCTGAAGAGAAAGAACGAACATTCTATTTTTACACACGGCAACGCAATAAATAATGTTTATTAAAAACTCGCACATTATTACCGAAGCCGCCGTCACATTGACATTATTACGAAAATAGACAATGCTACGTTACTATAGAAATATTATATTAAAACGTTCAGTTTGAGTAATTGTAAAGACGCACATAGAAAATGGCAGGCCGTATTTAGAAAATCTATATTTGGAACACAGTAGATGAAATAAAAAAATGTATCCCACATTACGTCAACATCCAATAGTTGGCCACTGCTAACCAAAAGCCTCATCTGACACGGAAAAGGTTTGTGTTACGGGTTTGCGATTTCAAACTTATAATTAGAAGTTATAAGCTCAGATTTCCTCACGATGTTTTCCTTCTCCGTTTGTTTTGGTGTCTAAATAATCTCAGAAACTAAATATAATTCGGAAATAATCACATTGGTACATGCCTCACATCGTAGCTACGTTGTAATAGCTATCTAGCTAATTATTTAATTATAATTATCTCGTTTACCATTTTATATGTAAATAATTGAATTTCCTTGGATTCTACCACTTTTCCTTATCTCCATTCAGTGTGCCTCGCAACACTTAACAAATATTTAGAATTCCCTAAATTAATGCTTAGATTTAAGTTAGAATTAAGTTGTTTACCTGGCTTCTTAGAACGACTTATCGATTGAGAGTCTACTTAAGTACGTGCTTAAGCAGAGAGCTTATTAACGTGTACAGAACTTGTGATTTACGTATAAAATTAAAACGTTACTTTTGTTACTTCTTAGTATTTCTTATAAAATGTTAATTAAGTTTCCTGTCGAGAATTAACACTGGATTTCCTTCAGCAGCTTTATCGGTACCTACTCCAATCCAGAGTATACTTGCTGGAGTGATGGAGTGGTTCCTAATCAAAGAAGAACATTCATGTAAGGGATTTTGGTTTATAATATGTAAAATTAAAGATTCACGATGAAGATAAAAGATGAAAATTTCGAAAGGATTCCATGGTGGTTTTTAATTTACAAACTTCGTGTGGTATTTTTACTTCATGTGGTATATCCCACGTTATGGAGATTACCGTACCTTCTAGTAAACGACAGTGAAATGGTCATTTTAAAATGTATACACAGCATTAATTTAGCAAGGAGATTAAAGGTAATTAAAGAATTGTTACAATTTTCTTATCATCAATACAAAGCATTACCAAGAAACCATTAATTCGAAAAAAATATAAACCACATTGTCGTCTTGTTTACAAAGACGTTGAATTGTCTTGCTACAATTAATAATTTATTTTAATTTATTAACGACTATTGTCATTAGACAATGATGATGATGATGATGATAATTTATTAAATGAGACTTCAGCAAATTAACGATGATCGAACAAAGTATAAAATACGAAGCGATATCGAGAGCATTGACTCCAAGCTACCGGTACGTGGTTAGGAGTCCACAGACAGCAACTTCCTCACAGTGCCTGCCGTTTCAAGGTAAACTGTCCTCTGTATCAGGCCCTTGGCCCAGCTACCACGCACCAGCTTCCTTAAAAGGTTATCAGGCATCATTGGTAAATAGAACTTCAGTGAGCTCAGACTATTGCCCTGAAATATTCCGCGCTATCCTAATATTGGTTCTTCATTCCCTCGGATGTGTCTGCATGGTATATTATTGACATTTCTTTCGTGTGGTATATTTACACCATTTAAGACACACAGGGATTAACTTACTATTGTCAAAAACAATAGAATGGCCGGTCTTCAATTTGTGGTATTTTACGAATTGATAAGCTTATCGCAGACAATAGATGGGAGCAGGTAAAAACTATTAAAAACAATAATCTCTATTGGTGCTTCGTTCATTGTAGTAGTATTGGAAACAATAGACCAAGAAGTAATAAGTAGAACGAAGATAGGCGTTAGTGTCAGTGAGTGTCCGAGAGCCGTGGAGTGTGGTTGTCTTGGGAGCAGAAGTGAGGCCCAGCCTAGGCCGCGGTAGTAGCAATGTTACAAGGCTAAAGTCACACTAGTGATGTAGTAGACTAGTGCTAAGTGTCCGCGATCACTGAACTACGGAGATAGCTATTGTAGAAAATAGTGTCAAAATGGTAAGTGTCTTACCATTTTAAAATTAAATCGTGCGGGTCCCAGCGAGACTTAATCGCAGTTTTTTTTTCGCAGTTTGTGGGCAAAAATGGGCATTGTTCTTTGGTTTCATATAGGTAAGCCAATGTGTGTGTCAGGTTCTGGGAAGTTGTTGTTCAGTCATATTGCTGTGCTTTCCTGGTTCTTCTCATTTTCACATTTTGTCTTTATGTCTATGTGTATGTATCTGTTCGTTTACATACAATATTGTATTATGCATGGTGTCACTATTTTGTAGATAGTTTATAGACAATATTTACTTGCTATGTAGGTATTTTTGATCTTGTGTGGTTATGGATTGTTGCATTATTTGGTATTAAAAGTATTTACTCGGTCTCGCATTTATAACTACTAATTCTGGTTTGGTTATTGGTGTAGACAGTTTGTGGGTAGTTTATAGATTTGTATGTATGTTGTATGTTTTATCGTGTGGCATTATATCAATCTGTTCGTATACATGTTTAATGTGTTATGCATGGTTTCCTCGTTTTGTTTGTAGGTAGTTTACAAGTTTGTTTGTTGGTTGCATGTTTTATCTTATGTTATTTTATTAATCTGTTTCTATGCACATTTAATGTATTCTGCATGGTGTTTTTGTTTTTTAGTTGATTCGTAGGTTTGTTGTTGTGGTTCAGGTCTTCTGACATCATAGTAGAGGCTTGCTGTTATAGATGTCGAAAGATTTTTTGCTTAATTAATAGTGTGTATTTAGTTTAGAATAACTGGTAATTTTAATTTATTTATCTAAAAATTTTGCAAATTGAGTGCTAGGTTCCTTGTATGTAATTTGTATTTTCTATGGTCGTATTGTTACGTTTTCTACTTCGCAGATTTCATAGTCATTTAAAATTTTCTATTTATTTATATTTATGTTTCTGTCAGACACACATTTTTATTCTTTTGATGTGATTTAACAACTCAACAGTCACGTGGTATTTTTTTAATCTTTTATCTACTTAGTGTGAGAAGCTTTGCGATAAATATTAAACTAATTATTTTTAGGGAACAAAAGAATGTTTGTGGTATTTTAAGATATTCTCAGCTTATCGCTAACAAAACAATAGATTTGTGATCAGGTAAAAAAGGATTAAGGATAATTGAAATTCTTAGAACAATGTATTAGCTTGGGAACGATTGACTGGAAACAGAAGTAATGAGTAGATACGAGGAAGAAGTTAGTGTCAGTCAGTGTGTGAGTGCAGTAGAATGCGGTTGTGGTAGCAGTAGAGGTGAGGTCCGGCCTAGGCCGCGGTGGTAGCAATGTTCCTCACTGGTCGTGTTTGTGCCGTTTGTTGTATAGTGCGCTAAGTATGGAGGATAGTGAGATAGGCTCTGTGAAATGGTGAGTTATTCAAATTTTAACAACGCTTGCTTGATTTGATTTTTATTTTACTTTAAATTGTATGTCTGCTTTTCTGGTTCTTCTCATTTTTACGTTTTGTCCTTATGTCTATGTATGTATCTGTTCGTTTACATAAAATATGTGTTATGCATGGTGTCACTATTTTGTAGATAGTTTGTAGGTAATATTTACTTGATATGTAGGTTACTTTTGATCTTGTGTGGTTGGTTGTCGATTGTTGCATTATTTGGTAAAATTACTTTTCGTCATTCGTGAATTTAGTTTAGTGTTTGTCGTAGTATGCATTAAAAGTATCTACTTGGCCTTGTATTAATAACTACTCATTTTGGTTTGGTTATTGTTGTAGACAGTTTATAAGTTTGACCGTTTTGTTGCGTGTTTTTGTCGTAAGAATTATATCTAATGTAATCGTCTATAATATTATAGGTATACTTACTAGGTATATTGTCTTGTGCATGATGGAATTATAAATATGTTGGTTTGCGATTTTGCATGTTTTTATCATATGACATCAATTTTTGCGTATAAAAATAATATGTGTTTTGCATGATGTTATTGTGTTGTAGGCAGTTAAGGATTGTGGTTGGAGTAGTTTACTGTGTAAAGAAATTCTGGCGGTTCGGTTCATATTGGTGGACGTTTTAATTACAGATGAAGGAATGTTTTCTTTTTCGGATAATATGATGAACGAAGTAGATATATGTGCGAATGTGCTTAGTTTTAAAAGTCTCGATGTCCTCTATTAGCGTAAACTATCTCGTGTTCGGAAACCATAAAACAGAAATTCCCAAACCCCAAGATTTGGTGTTTTGTGATTTGTGCATTGGATTACAATTCTTAGTTTTACTAAGTGCCAGTTTTGTGTACGGTACCTAAAATATTGAAAACAATATAAGAAAGGCAATATAAATTGACAATCTAATTGAAATCCATCGTCTGCCTCCGAATAGGCTGCGTCTACCGTCTATCTAGTATAATAAACAAACTTGATCAGAATTAAACAAAGCGTGTACCTCCGAGAAATCAGACGATACGGTCCACTTCCGGTCTTTGCCGCTTCCTGAATATTTGACGTGGAGGGAAATGAGGGGAGCCGGTCAAGCGCGAGCTGACGTTAATGTAATCCAGTCAGAAGGATTGCTCGGGCGACGTTACAAGGTCAACTACCCGAATGCTGAGACCGTCCAAGTGCACACGAATCTCGACTTTTTGCTTTGAAAAACGTTATTTTCATTCATCATCATTATTATTTATTATTATTCAATCATTTACAATAAACCATAGGGTAAGTACTATATTTTATTTATTCTTTGGGTCGAATCAAAACATAAAGGTATGCGACATCGTGATTTTTTATTTGTTTCTGAGCACAATGACAAAATATTGCGGCTATGAACTTTATATTTTGGTTTTTTGTGGCAATACAAAATAGTACAGGGTAAGTACCATCTTTTAATTTATTCATTTGTGTCGAATTAAAAAACACAAACGCTTGCGTTATCGTGACTTTTGATTTGTTTCCGTGAAGCCAAAAGATTGGGGCTATCGAACATTCTATTTTCGTTTGTTGTGGTTAACAGTACATACGTACATAAGTACCATCTTTTATTTATTCATTTGTGTCAAACTAAAAAAGACAAACGCTTGCGTTATTGTGACTTTTGATTTGTTTCCGTGAAGCCAAAAGATTGGGGCTATCGAACATTATACTTTCGTTTGTCGTGGTAATACAAAATAGTAAAAGGTAAGTAATATCTTTTAATTTATTCATTTGTGTCGAACTAAAAAACACAAACGCTTGCGTTATCGTGACTTTTGATATGTTTCCGCGAAGCCAAAAGATTGGGGCTATCGAACATTATACTTTCGTTTGTTGTGGTAAATAGTACAAGGTAAGTACCATGTTTTAATTTATTCATTTGTGTCGAACTAAAAACACAAACGCTTGCGTTATCGTGACTTTTGATATGTTTCCGCGAAGCCAAAAGATTGGGGCTATCGAACATTATACTTTCGTTTGTCGTGGTAATACAAAATAGTACAAAATAAGTACCATGTTTTAATTTATTAATTTGTGTCGAACGAAAAACACAAACAATTGCGTTATCGTGACTTTTGATATGTTTCCGCGAAGCCAAAAGATTGGGGCTATCGAACATTATACTTTCGTTTGTCGTGGTAATACAAAATAGTACAAGATAAGTACCATGTTTTAATTTATTCATTTGTGTCGAACTAAAAACACAAACGCTTGCGTTATCGTGACTTTTGATATGTTTCCGCGAAGCCAAAAGATTGGGGCTATCGAACATTATACTTTCGTTTGTCGTGGTAATACAAAATAGTACAAGATAAGTACCATGTTTTAATTTATTCATTTGTGTCGTACTAAAAACACAAACGCTTGCGTTATTGTGACTTTTGATTTGTTTCCGTGAAGCCAAAAGATTAGGGCTATCAAACATTATACTTTCGTTTGGTATAGTAATACAAAATAGTACAAGATAAGTACCATGTTTTAATTTATTCATTTGTGTCGAACTAAAAACACAAACGCTTGCGTTATCGTGACTTTTGATTTGTTTCCGTGAAGCCAAAAGATTGGGGCTATCGAACTTTATATTTTCGTTTGTTGTGGTAAATAGTACAAGATAAGTACCATGTTTAAATTTATTCATTTGTGTCGAACTAAAAACACAAACGTTTGCGTTATCGTGACTTTTGATTTTGTTTCCGCGAAGCCAAAAGATTGGGGCTATCGAACATTACACTTTCGTTTGTCGTGGTAATACAAAATAATACAAAATAGTACAAGACAAGTACCATGTTTTAATTTATTAATTTGTCGAACGAAAAACACAAACAATTGCGTTATCGTGACTTTTGATATGTTTCCGCGAAGCCAAAAGATTGGGGCTATCGAACATTATACTTTCGTTTGTCGTGGTAATACAAAATAGTACAAGATAAGTACCATGTTTTAATTTATTCATTTGAGTCGAACTAAAAACACAAACGCTTGCATTATCGTGACTTTTGATATGTTTCCGCGAAGCCAAAAGATTGGGGCTATCGAACATTATACTTTCGTTTGTCGTGGTAATACAAAATAGTACAAGGTAAGTACCATCTTTTTATTTATTCATTTGTGTCGAACTAAAAACACAAACGCTTGCGTTATCGTGACTTTTGATATGTTTCCGTGAAGCCAAAAGATTGGGGCTATCGAACTTTATATTTTCGTTTGTTGTGGTAAATAGTACAAGATAAGTACCATGTTTTAATTTATTCATTTGTGTCGAACTAAAACCACAAACGCTTGCGTTATCGTGACTTTTGATATGTTTCCGCGAAGCCAAAAGATTGGGGCTATCGAATATTATACTTTCGTTTGTTGTGGTAATACAAAATAGTACAAAATAGTACAAGATAAGTACCATGTTTTAATTTATTCATTTGTGTCGAACTAAAAACACAAACGCTTGCGTTATCGTGACTTTTGATATATTTCCGTGAAGCCAAAAGATTGGGGCTATCGAACATTATACTTTCGTTTGTCGTGGTAATACCAAAAAGTACAGGGTAAGTCCCATGTTTTAATTTATTCATTTAAGTCGAACTAAAAACACAAACGCTTGCATTATCGTGACTTTTGATATGTTTCCGCGAAGCCAAAAGATTGGGGCTATCGAACATTATACTTTCGTTTGTCGTGGTAATACAAAATAATACAAAATAGTACAAGATAAGTACCATGTTTTAATTTATTAATTTGTCGAACTAAAAACACAAACAATTGCGTTATCGTGACTTTTGATATGTTTCCGCGAAGCCAAAAGATTGGGGCTATCGAACATTATACTTTCGTTTGTCGTGGTAATACAAAATAATACAAAATAGTACAAGATAAGTACCATGTTTTAATTTATTCATTTGTGTCGAACTAAAAACACAAACGCTTGCGTTATCGTGACTTTTGATATGTTTCCGTGAAGCCAAAAGATTGGGGCTATCGAACATTATACTTTCGTTTGTTGTGGCAATACCAAATAGTACAGGGTAAGTACCATCTTTTAATTTATTCATTTGTGTCGAACTAAAAAGACAAACGCTTGCGTTATTGTGACTTTTGATTCGTTTTCGTGAAGCCAAAAGATTGGGGCTATCGAACATTATACTTTCGTTTGTCGTGGTAATACAAAATAGTACAAGGTAAGTACCATGTTTTAATTTATTCATTTGTGTCGAACTAAAAACACAAACGCTTGCGTTATCGTGACTTTTGATATGTTTCCGCGAAGCCAAAAGATTGGGGCTATCGAACTTTATATTAATTATTTTAGTATCGGTTTACTCACGTAACGTTTTGACGAGGAACTCGACTAGTTTCAAGCCATGTTAGAGGCTCATATTCATGAGCAGCATTTCGCGACACACGACGCGGTGATTGTCGCGCTGCTACGCTTGCGTTATTGTGACTTTTGATTTGTTTCCGTGAAGCCAAAAGATTGGGGCTATCGAACTTCATATTGTCGTTTGTTGTGGTAATACAAAATAGTACAGGGTAAGTACCATGTTTTAATTTATTCATTTGTGTCGAACTAAAAACACAAACGCTTGCGTTATCGTGACTTTTGATATGTTTCCGCGAAGCCAAAAGATTGGGGCTATCGAACATTATACTTTCGTTTGTCGTGGTAATACAAAATAGTACAAGATAAGTACCATGTTTTAATTTATTCATTTGTGTCGAACTAAAAACACAAACGCTTGCGTTATCGTGACTTTTGATATGTTTCCGCGAAGCCAAAAGATTGGGGCTATCGAACATTATACTTTCGTTTGGTATAGTACAAAATAGTACAAGGTAAGTACCATCTTTTCATTTATTCATTTGTGTCGAACTAAAAACACAAACGCTTGCGTTATCGTGACTTTTGATATGTTTCTGCGAAGCCAAAAGATTGGGACTATCGAACTTTATATTTTCGTTTGTTGTGGCAATACCAAATAGTACAGGGTAAGTACCATCTTTTAATTTATTCATTTGTGTCGAACTAAAAAGACAAACGCTTGCGTTATTGTGACTTTTGATTCGTTTTCGTGAAGCCAAAAGATTGGGGCTATCGAATATTATACTTTCGTTTGTCGTGGTAATACAAAATAATACAAAATAGTACAAGATAAGTACCATGTTTTAATTTATTAATTTGTGTCGAACGAAAAACACAAACAATTGCGTTATCGTGACTTTTGATATGTTCCCGCGAAGCCAAAAGATTGGGGCTATCGAACATTATACTTTCGTTTGTCGTGGTAATACAAAATAGTACAGGGTAAGTACCATGTTTTAATTTATTCATTTGTGTCGAACTAAAAACACAAACGCTTGCGTTATTATGACTTTTGATACGTTTCCGCGAAGCCAAAAGATTGGGGCTATCGAACTTTATATTAATTATTTTAGTATCGGTTTACTCACGTAACGTTTTGACGAGGAACTCGACTAGTTTCAAGCCATGTTAGAGGCTCATATTCATGAGCAGCATTTCGCGACACACGACGCGGTGATTGTCGCGCTGCTACGCTTGCGTTATTGTGACTTTTGATTTGTTTCCGTGAAGCCAAAAGATTGGGGCTATCGAACTTTCTGTTATCATTTGTCGTGGTAATACAAAATAGTACAGGGTAAGTACCATGTTTTAATTTATTCATTTGTGTCGAACTAAAAACACAAACAATTGCGTTATCGTGACTTTTGATATGTTTCCGCGAAGCCAAAAGATTGGGGCTATCGAACTTAATATTTTCGTTTGTCGTGGTAATACAAAATAGTACATGGTAAGTACCATGTTTTAATTTGTTCATTTGTGTCGAACTAAAAAACGCAAACGCTTGCGTTATTGTGACTTTTGATTTGTTTGCGTGAAGCCAAAAGATTGGGGCTATCGAACTTTATATTAATTATTTTAGTATCGGTTTACTCACGTAACGTTTTGACGAGGAACTCGACTAGTTTCGAGCCATGCTAGAGGCTCATATTCATGAGCAGCATTTCGCGACACACGACGCGAGGATTATCGCGCTGCTACGCTTGCGTTATTGTAACTTTTGATTTGTTTCCGCGAAGCCAAAAGATTGGGGCGAACTTAATATTTTCGTTTGTCATGGTAATACAAAATAGTACAAGATAAGTACCATGTTTTAATTTATTCATTTGTGTCGAACTAAAAACACAAACGCTTGCGTTATTGTGACTTTTGATTTGTTTCCGTGAAGCCAAAAGATTGGGGCTATCGAACATTCTATTTTCGTTTGGTATAGTAATACAAAATAGTACAAGATAACTCCCACTTTTTGTAAAGGTTTACGACATAATGACTTTGGTATGTTTCCGCGAAGCCTAGAGCTATCGTATTTGTAGTTGTAGTTTGTGTCGGTAATGCTTATGTTTATAAAACCGTGAATTTAATACAAATCCAAAAATTGCGGCTATCGAATTTGTTTTATTTTTCTGTACTTTTTGGTTTTATTCCGATGATAAAATTGGTTAAATGTTTAATTCATTGGTTTATGTCGAATCAAAAGATCAATGCTTGTGATAAGCGAGATTATGCATTTGATTCGAGAATGCAGTCCCATGTATGTTTGCAGGTATGTCTAATTTTTTGTATTGTATTTTAAATGTTACCAAGCTTTTCTTAACAATTTCGCCGTTTCTTACCAAGGAATGTTTTACTGCACGTTTTTTTTAGTTTAATTTCACAAGTTTAAATTAACTACTCTGATGGCTTAATAACTCACAATCATGTAATAGATATTGTAGGTTTGTGTAACTCCTTAAAGCTAACAAAGTGCATACAACTTACAACTATCTGCATTTATATAAACCAAGTTCTTCCTCCATTCTTTTTATATGCATGAGCCATCGCAGTAGGTGATTTCTTCATTGCATCTTGAACTCCGCCATTGACGGTCCCAAGCCCGTATGAAAAAGGAGGAGGGTTTGCTGAAGCAGCTGTAAAAGATCACCGACGTATATCGGACGGCGGTTAAATAACCCGTCATATATTAAACAGGCGGAGATAATAATTAATCTCCCGCCAGGCCAATAAGTGAGCAACATTGGAGATACAGCATGTATCAAAAAAGATTCCAATTCCAAGAACACGCCAGAAACCTGCGTGGTAAAACACCAACGCTCGATAAAGATATCCTCTGGCCTATAAGTAGGCAATGACTTATACACGTGGAAATCTAATTATTGAACGAAAATGGACCCCATGAGACTAACAACTAACTATACATACGAGTATACATAGAGGAGTCTAGTCTTCCAAACCAGACAGAGGTACTTACCGACGCTGGTACGCGGTGCCCTTGACAAGCAGCCCAAAATCTAAGATGCAATCACGTTATACATGAAGTTAGCAAGCTATTAAGCATGATGCATATGCAATCACGTTATTAAGTTTCACAATAAAAAAGCAAATGGGGCGTGTGCAAAAAAAAAATAATTAATGCAGCACCCAGATTTAGCTGCAACACGAGAAGAAAAGAAGAGAATACCACAGAAGATCAAACTCGAAGTGGTGTAATATTCGACAACCTTAGTGACGAAGAGCCTGCAGCCAAATCAGCAAGGTACGTGGAAACACGAAACAATTTTTGTAATGTACCAAGTAATTTTAAGTTTTTATTAACATATCATAAAGCAGTACAAATTAATTATACAAAATTAATTGATTAAAAATATTTAATGTTAAAATAATAGAAAAGATTATGATAACATTTGTGGGTACCGAAAATTCCTTCAGTTTTAATCTGGTTAACAACTGGCTAAATTTGCCTTCTTCAAAGATCCGATCGTCAGGATTCCTGTCCATTCTTCAGCTTCAATCTGTTATCATGTTAGTTAAATGCAGAAATACCACGCGTCAATGTAGTCGTATTCGGAATATTTATAATTCAGAATACATTTATGCGCCGTAACGGCAAAATTCCGAGGTTTCACATATTGGTGACATTTATTTCTTTGTCTTTATTGTCATATTGGTGACATTAATTTATTTGTCTTTATTGTCATATTGGTGACATTAATTTATTTGTCTTTATTGTCATATTCGTGACATTAATTTCTTTGTCTTTATTGTTATATTGGAGACATTAATTTATTTGTCTTTATTGTCATATTCGTGACATAATTTTTTTGTCTTTATTGTCATATTCGTGATATTAATTTCTTCGTCTTTATTGTCATATTAATGACATTAATTTCTTTGTCTTTATTGTCATATTTGTGACATTATTTTTTTGTCTTTATTGTCATATTCGTGACATTTATTTCTTTTTCTTGATGCAAAAATTTCTGGGCGTTTTGTTCTCTTTCTCATGACACCATAATTTCTAGGGTTCGCGTTGTTGTGACAATTTTTCCGTGATGCCACAATTTCTAAATTCGCGTCATCGTGATTAATCGTGACGAATTAATTAAACCCACTTTTGCCTAACCTAGCATTTACACTCCATATCAAATTTCTCGCCTTCCAAGGGTAATTAGTTATTTAAAATAATGATTAATTAAACCTGCCTTTGTCTTGCACTCCATGTCGAATTGTTCTCCTTCTAAACGCATAAAAAGCGATGAATAAATTGTGAACCGTCTGACGGTCCACGTCGTGAATCCTGTCCATTCTTCAGCTTCAATCTGTTGTCATGTTATTTGAATGCAAAAATACCAGGCGTCAATGTAGTCGTATTCGGAAAATTTATAATTCAGAATACATTTATCTGCCGTGATGGCAAAATTCCGAGGTTTCACATATTCGTGACGACATTTATTTCTTTTCCTTTATGCTTCTGGGCTTCTGCTTCTGAGCTTTTTGTCCTCTTTCCCGTGACACCGTAATTTCGAGGTTTCACGTTGTTGTGACATTACCGTCATGCTACAATTTCGAAACTGACGTCGTTGTGATTTTCCATTGTTCCCGTGATTTCGAAATTTCAAGGCTGCACGTATTCGTGACTTTTATTTCTTTCTCGTTATGTCAAAATTTGCGGACTTCACGTAACCGATGTAACGGAATATTCTTACCTAACCCACATTTACATCTTACCATTTGCATTACATTTATAAATGTTCGCCTTCTAAGGGCAATTAGTTATTTAAAATAATGATTACTTAAATCTGTTTCTGCCTTGCACTCCATATCAAATTGTTCTCCTTCTAAGGCTATAAAAACGCGATGAATAAATTGTGGACCATCTGACCGTCCATTCTTCAGCTTCAGTCTGTTATCTTATTGTCGAATTCGGAAAATTTATAATTCAGAATACATTTATCTGCCGTAATGGCAGAATTCCGAGACTTCACATTGTACGTGAAATTTATTTCTTTTTCTTGATTCTAATTTTTATGTTATTGTTCTTTCCCGTGACACCGTAATATTCACGTTGTCGTGACATTTTTTTCCGTCATGCCTACAATTTCGAAATTCATTCTAAAATTTATTTAATTCTAAAATTTCGAGGCTGCACGTATTCGTGACTTTTATTTCTTTCCCGTTATGTCAAAATTTGCGGACTACACGTAATCGATGTAACGGAATATCTTCTTATCTAACCCACTTCCACCTTACCTAACATTTACACTCTATATCAAATTTCTCGCCTTCTAAGGGCAATTAGTTATTTAAAATAATAATTAATTAAACCTGCCTTTGTCTTGCACTCCATATCAAATTGTTCTCCTTCTAAGGCTATAAAAACGCGATGAATAAATTGTGGACCATCTGACCGTCCATTCTTCAGCTTCAATCTGTTATCTTGTTATTTAAATGCAGAAATACCACGCGTCTATGTAGTCGTATTCGGATAATTCAGAATACATTTATCTGCCGTATTGGCAAAATTCCGAGGCTTCACATATTCGTGACGATAATTATTTCTTTTCCTTGATGCTAACATTTCTGAACTTTTTGTTCTCTTTCCCGTGACAACGTTATTTCGAGATTTCACGTTGTCGTGACATTTTTTCCGTCATACTACAATTTCGAAACTTACGTCGTTGCGATATTTCCTTGTTCCCGTGATTTCGAAATTTCAAGGCTGCACGTATTCGTGACTTTTATTTCTTTCTCGTTATGTCAAAATTTGCGGACTTCACGTAATCGATGTAACGGAATATCTTCTTATCTAACCCACATTCACATCTTACCATTTGCATTCCATTTCAAAATTTTCGCCTTCTAAGGGCAATTAGTTATTTAAAATAATGATTACTTAAACCTGCCTTTGTCTTGCACTCCATATCAAATTGTTCTCCTTCTAAATAAAAACGCGATGAATAAATTGTGGACCATCTGACCGTCCATTCTTCAGCTTCAGTCTGTTATCTTATTGTCGAATTCGGAAAATTTATAATTCAGAATACATTTATCTGCCGTGATGGCAAAATTCCGAGGTTTCACATATTCGTGACGACATTTATTTCTTTTCCTTGATGCTAAAATTTCTGGGCTTTTTGTTCTCTTTCCCGTGACACCGTAATTTCGAGGTTTCACGTTGTCGTGACATTTTTTCCGTCACGCTACAATTTCGAAACTTACGTCGTCGCGATATTTCATTGTTCCCGTGATTTCGAAATTTCAAGACTGCACGTATTCGCGATTTTATATTCTTCCCGTTTGTCATGGGGATTTCAGGGGGGTTCGATGTAACAGAATATCTTCCTATCTAAACCACATCTGCCTAATCTAGTATTTACACTCTATATTAAATGTCTCACCTTCTAAGGGCAATTAGTTATTTAAAATAATAATTAATTAAACCTGCCTTTGTCTTGCACTCCATGTCGAATTGTTCTCCTTCTAAGGCTATAAAAACGCGATGAATAAATTGTGGACCATCTGACCGTCCATTCTTCAGCTTCAATCAGTTATCTTGTTGTCGAATTCGGAAAATTTATAATTCAGAATATATTTATCTGCCGTGATGGCAAAATTCCGAGGTTTCACATATTCGTGACGACATTTATTTCTTTTCTGAACTTTTTGTTATCTTTCCCGTGATACCGTAATTTCGAGGTTTCACGTTGTCGTGACATTTTTTTCCGTCTTCCTAAAATTTCGAAACTTACGTCGTTGCGATATTTCCTTGTTCCCATGATTTCGAAATTTCAAGGCTGCACGTATTCGCGATTTTATATTCTTCCCGTTATGTCATTTGGGTACTTCAGGTAGTCGATATAAAGAATATCTTCTTATCTAACCCACATTCACATCTTACCATTTACATTCCATTTAAAAATTTTCGCCTTCTAAGGGCAATTAGTTATTTAAAATAATGATACTTTAACCTGTCTTTGTCTTGCACTCCATGTCGAATTGTTCTCCTTCTAAGGCTATAAAAACGCGATGAATAAATTGTGGACCATCTGACCGTCCATTCTTCAGCTTCAGTCTGTTATCTTATTGTCGAATTCGGAAAATTTATAATTCAGAATACATTTATCTGCCGTGATGGTAAAATTCCGAGGTTTCACATATTCGTGACGACATTTATTTCTTTTCTGAACTTTTTGTTATCTTTCCCGTGACACCGTTATTTCAAGGTTTCACATTGTCGTGACATTTTTTCCATCATCCCACAATTTCGAAACTGACGTCGTTGTGATTTTTCATTGTTCCCGTGATTTCGAAATTTCAAGGCTGCACGAATTCGTGACTTTTATTTCTTTCTCATTATGTCAAAATTTGGGTACTTCAGGTAGTCGATATAAAGGAATACCTTCTTGCCTAACCCACATTCAGATCTTACCATTTGCATTCCATTTCAAAGATTTCGCCTTCTAAGGGCAATTAGTTATTTAAAAATAATGATTACTTTAACCTGCCTTTGTCTTGCACTCCATGTCGAATTGTTCTCCTTCTAAATAAAAACGCGATGAATAATTTGTGGACCATCTGACCGTCCATTCTTCAGCTTCAGTCTGTTATCTTATTGTCGAATTCGGAAAATTTATAATTCAGAATACATTCATCTACCGTGATGGCAAAATTCCGAGGTTTCACATATTCGTGACGACATTTATTTCTTTTCCTGGATGCTAAAATTTCTGATCTTCTTGTTCTCTTTCCCGTGATACCGTAATTTCGAGGTTTCACGTTGTACCAATATTTCCAAACTCACGTCTTCACGATATTTCATTGTTCTCGTGATTCCGAAATTTCGAGCCTGCATGTATCTTCTTTCCCATTATGTCAAGATTTGGGGACTTCATGTAGTCGTCATAACGGAATATCTTCTTATCTAACCCACATCTGTCTTAGCATTTACATTTACATTTAAAAATTTTCACCTTCTAAGGGCAATTAGTTATTTAAAATAATAATTAATTAAACCTGCTTCTGCCTTGCACTCCATGTCAAACTGTTCTCCTTCTAAGGGCATAAAAATGCGATAAATTGTATTGGTATTGTTGTTAGTAACTGGACGATCGGGAATCTGTTTTCAGTCTTATGCGAAAAATACAAAGCAATTTTTTTCACGACTCCTTCTAATGTTATCTGATTCATTGTATGCATTAATTCATTTTGTATCCTAGCACTCAAGTAGTGTATTATGTACCCTACTTGGGGTTAAAATAAAATTAATTTTGTTTCCATACGTTTTAATGTAATGTAATAATTGATTTATCATGTTACCGTGATGTCAAAATTTAAAGAATCTCGTTATTATGTAGTACATGGTATCTTTATATTCTTAAATTGTAAATTAGTACTTATAGTCTTACTGTCTGTTCTGTATGTATCTTTTTCTGTACTTTTATGTCTGTATCTTTTAACTCAATACTATGCCAATATATAAATAAAAATAAATGAGAATGTACTGAATATACACTTGTTTAATTTTACCTGTGAAACCGAAAGTTCGAGGCGTTCGCCACTTTTATGGGAATTTTAGATAATAACAGAACTATTGTAAAGATATACTGAAATAAGAGTATCGACATGACTTGAAACTTATAGCTTATCTGATAATAATAATATATGATAAGAATAAACTATTATTCTCAAAAGTTATTATTATAACGAAAAAGAGAAATAGACATAAATATAATTAAGTGTGGCAGAGCCATGCTTCGGCCAACATGGGTCGGCTCGACCGGAGTGATACCACGGCCTCACAGAAAACTGACGTGAAACAACGCTTGCGTTGTGTTTCGTTGTGTGAGTGAGATTACCGGAGGCCCAATTCCCCCTTCCCAATCTTCCTAATCCCCGATTCCCCAACAACTACCCTTAAATTCTTAACTCCCAAAAAGCCGGCAACGTTTATAACGATTATGATATAAAAACAAAATATAAGCAAAGGTGTGTAATGTAACAACAATTGACCAGTTATGTTACGCAGCCCACATAATAAGACATGAGGATTTAGTGCAATATACTGGGCATAGTTTCACAATGAGAATTTTCGAAAAACCATACTAGCTTAATGCAAAATGCCTGCCTGATCCAGGAAAAATCCTGCGATCCGTTGGAATATCCAACGATATACTATGTAATCCGTAGCGTAGTAGAGGTACATAATATGATAAGTAAATTGAGTATAACTTAAATTCTGGCAATCAATTTCTAAAATATATAATCCTCATCCATATATAGTCCAACCAAATTGAAAGGAAACGCACAGACGACCGATGTAAGTAAAGAATTAGCGGCCACAAAGTAAAAGAGAAAACATTTCACTTTAATGTAATCAAACGGAGATAAATACTAAAAAAAGATAAGAAGTGTTCGGCAAATTAAATTGGAAACTTTCCTTTGTTTGCAATTCTATTTAACATAAGTACACGGAACCTACACTCGATTATCGACCTTGCTGACACAGTTCTAAGGTAGACATTTAATTGTAACAACAACAATGTAAAGATAGTTTCAGACTAGCATAAAAAGAGGAAATTTTGTGTCGTATCGGATTTTAATTTCTTCTACGTAGAATTAATGACTTTGCTTTCGTTCCGATCGCCTTTCTCGATTCATACGTTAGGGGCCGATTGGGTTTAAGTACTCCAAGACTTTATAACACAATTTCAGGAACAACTTTTGTGTTAGAATTTGGAATCGAATCTTAATTTTAACGTGGGCGTCGTTACAGTTGCTTCTATTCGAATTGAAACAAAAGGTGTAAATATTGTGGTCTATCTTCATTAGTTCTGACTTGTAGGTCATTTGGTTGCGTAGGTGTGGGCTATTTACGTATTTTGTTTGATCATAATTTTGATCATGAGTTATAGATAGTTACACTTTCAAAGGTCCTATTGTACCCAGTAAGCAATTAAATAAATATCATCAAAAGTAAACACACGGAGCAACGCTTTGTGTTATCCACAAATGTTTGTTTCATGTGTATCTGAACTTGTATGTTTGTAAACGCACCCACGACACAGGAGAAAATCCTAGTATGGGGCAACAAAATAAAATATTTTGTTTTACCTGCTATTATACTCTTAAAACAGTTTCACCAGTCTATTCCCGAATGTCTCCAGCCAACATCGCCGTGTATTCCCTCGTCACTTCACAAATATACGTGGAAACAAAGTCACTTTAAGTCACGCTCGTGTCCATATATATCAAAACTTAAACGGTGCAATGTCTTTCAAAACTCCGCTGCAACTAAGTAATACAGGAAGCACAAAACCCCTTTGGAAACTACCAAACAACATCTTCGCAATGCAATTTGTCTAAAAGAATTGTAAAGAACCACGCTTCCGAAGTCTTGGTGCATGAAATTGGACCTTAAATCTTTGTTAGCAAGATTTAAATTAGATTTATGGCCTATAACTCATAGTGGGGCGCTCTCACATATTCATACACTTAAAAGGTAAACATTTTAATATAAAAAATACGTTTTATGAAAGTAATAATGGTCTATACAAATAATGTTTAAGTAAGTAGCTATTGTTTTATCGTGGGTGCTTAAGTATGTTTGCCAAAATTGCTTAGATGATAGATAGTGACTCCAGTTTTATGAAATGCTATTTACATGTAACCACAAATCAAGTAACATTTGAAAGTCTCAAATAGTTGTTACAAACTGCTTGGATATACGAAGAAACAATCCCCGACATGCGGATTCTTGCACGTTGTAATGCTGTGCTAGTGATGGGGCGAAGCAAACTTTGTTTTCATCTTATAATAGTTTTAAAACTCTTAGTACATAAACTAAATTAATAATGTATATAAAAGTAGAATAGTTATGAATTTTATAACAGTCTTGATATAAAATTGATTAACTTTATATTCGCAAGCGATTTACATTGGAACAGCCTACAAACTGTACCAATGGTTTAAAGTCCACACCCGAAAAATCTAGTGTTGGGACAACTGACTGTTGCCATATCGACATTTAACCAATAATTGAGTACTCGAAAATTATACTATTCATACAAATAAATAATGAATGATTGATTACTATATCTCTATTACTGGGCTTTTTTCGGCTTTTCGATAATTGCTCCGTAGTAGCACGGAGTTTGGATTTATGCCCAGTTTATGGCAATAGACTCACCATAGGATGAGTCTATTGCCCCAAGTGATAGCACTTGGGACTTAAAATACAAATGGCAAAAAGTGGGTATAGGTACATTGTATAGCAGCATTACGTGCCGTAATGTGCACACAAAAATGTGAGTGCGTCGTCTAATAATATGGCCAGGGGCTGTAGATAGTTAGATCATTAACCTGCTAAGTAAGAGTAAATAAAGTGTCAATGTAACTAAAGTTGAGAGATACCTACATTAGCATTAGTCTTGTTTATAATAAAAAGCTCGTCTCAACTACAATTACTTCTGTCGTAAAATCTAATTTACTGAGCGAGTAGTCTCTCTGTCGCGAAATTTCAAGAAAAATAAGAAATACTATTCTTAGTGTGACATGTTTAATTAAAAAGTATACTCATTGTAATAAGATGTAAAATAATATTCAAGAAATAGAAAATTGCACCACAATATCCATTTACTCAACATTCGAAAAATAAAGTAATGTGAATATGAAACTTTTTTAAAAACGGCTTAATTTTTTTACCGTCTCCATTTTTAAGTCAGCTAAACTGCATCAAAATCGGTTCAGCCAAACACGAGATATTCGCGCTCAAACACACATACCTAAATACAAGTTAAAGTGATAACCTCAATTTTTTTGGAGTCGGTTAAAAATAAACACATTTATGAAACATGACAAGAACTACGTACATTATAATAAGTTCAGGTAAAGGGAGGCTTATTTATATGAAACCGTTATTTCTAAGCATTTACTTTGACAGAACAAAATTGGATTCTTATTTGAATACTAATCTAAAGATAAAAGAAAATGTCAAGCGCTTGACATTTGGAGCTGAAAAATATCTCGTTAGTAACGCAAATAGGTATACAACAAATGGATATTTAAATATTATTGATCTGATTCTCTTTAATAACAAAAACCATTAGATACAGTGACTTTAGTTTTGAAACAAACAAATTTTAATAAAAAGAGGTCAATAAGAGATCAGTGTTCTTATCTTAAGCAGTATTATAGAATGCTTAGATTTTGATGTTCATAGTAATAAATGCCTAGAATATTGCGTAGAGTATAGGCTCACCCCCTTAAATGGGACTTACAGCATAAACTATGAAAAGTGGGTGTACATTGTACAATGCCATAATGTGCACCTCTACGTACCCCATTGGGGATGAGGCTCGACGATATATGCAGAATATATTGCCTATCGTACGTAAACGAGGTTGTCTTAAATGGGATTCATAACTATGGTGGCGAAAACGGGTGTCACTGGTAATGTACCACGAAATGTCATATTAATTTTTATATCGATAATATTAGTGGTATCGTGGCGAGTGCTGCCCATCCCTCGCGCTGGGTTCCGCATAAAAATCATATTTGTAGAGGCGTGCCAGTCAGCGGAACGTTGCGCGTTGGCTAAATGCAAATATCGGGACTGGCCATGTGTTTGCTTAGATGTTTCGATGCTCAGATGTTCCGCTTGATGGCCATATTGAACTGTTACTGCTGGACCCACTATTTGCTTGAAAACCGCTGATTTTTCAATGTACCATTGTACTAACAGTTTACTTACTCGGGTTAATATATTTAAAATGATACGCAGAAGCGCAACTAAACGATCTATTTAGACATTATTTAATAATTTAAACAGATTTTCGTTCGAAAATCTATTAAATAAATTGCTTATTGAATCGAAAAAAATGCGACGTACTCATTCATGCCATGTCAATGCTTAGAAAAAGTTATTAAACTTTATGCCAGTAAATATTCGCCAAGTAAAAGAATATTAGGTGATTCGTTTGATATTTATGACATGTAGGTTAGTAATAAAAGTATATTTTTAAAGCAAAATTCAAAAAGGTTTACGAAAATAAGTCGATGTTTTTTTAACGCAAGTTAATGGCTGAAATATATCGGTGTACAGGTCCATCAAATGGAGTCGTTGTAAAAACAAAACTCGTTGTGTATATTTTGTAAGAAAAATAAAAAAGTATTTGTGCAGTAAAGGTCGCAAGTCGTGGAGCAATATTTGCTCGTCGTCGGTTGTAAATAACTTTGTAAGTTCACCTCTGTCTGTAGCGAGTTGTCCCACGGACCCCTTTATCGTGGGTTACGGTAAAAAAACTGAAGGGCACTTTTTTCAGTGCAAAAATATAACACACATTGTCATATGTGTGGAGATCTACATGTCTGTTGTCTGTAAACTATTGTGGATTTAATAATTCTTTGGTGTCAAATTAAAATACACATCTACCTTAATTTTCTTTACTGTCAAGAATAAAAAGATGTTTTTTAAAAAACTCTTAAAGTTAATTCTTAATTTCCGAACCTAAGGAAATTAATTATAAGTAAGTTACACAGACTTTTATAAAAGTTATGTGAGCATAGTATCACGTTTCACTAGACTACAATTCAAGAGTCACACACGAAGCTCCTGCTGCCATTTTTTTAATTCCGAGTTTTTTACAGAAGTCCTTTACCGTAATTGTTAGCTCTAGACACATCTGCCGACCTTTTGTTGAACTCATTCTGCTAGTCCCGTATTCTAATTCGTTTTCTTAAAGAATCCTCTTCACTCAAAGTCCCATTCCTCGTCTCACTCGAGGACACTTTTGACAACTTCTTATTAAATGACGTCAAGTGGAGTCTAAAAAATAATTCAATAAGATAAATTAAAATCCCAGGGCTAAGTACCCGCGTATTATACCTGAACTCAGCTATTTTATGTTATTCTTCATCATATAATTAATTATAAGAACTACAAGCACTCACACAGCCTTTATATGTTGTCGCATAGAATAAACTGCATTAAGTGCGAGCTCCCAATTTATTTCAAGCATACTAATTTAATATTTTACATTACCAACCGCGAGCTCTTTTGATTTAATTATAAAAGCTACATGCTTTCACGAAACATTTTGTATTTTGAGTGAGTTATTTTACATTTATTTTAGCTTTGGAAAATATTTAAAAATATGAAGTTAAACGTGATACAGTCTAGACAGGAAACCATGGTGATAAACTACAACAATCACTGTTCAGCAGTATTTATTGCAGGCCGGCCGCAGAACGTACGCCGACGATAAGCCTCATCCGAAAGGTCAAAACCCCACGTGACTAGTGTAAGCACCACTCACTGGCATGGACTTCCACTGGTATAGTCCAAAGTAGCCGAGCGAGACTCCAAATCGCCCATTTGGAGTCAAAATCTCACTATGCAAAAGTTTTTGCAATAATCCCCAACATCGAGTCCTAGTCACTCCACGGTCATGGCAAAGGAATCTAGACTTAACTGAAAGTTTTATTAGGTTCAGTTTCGGTTGATTTGCTATGAGAATCTAATAAATTTTGTCTAGCATGCAACATTTGCTTCGTCACCCCTCAAGGGATATTGCAGTGTGCTTAGCACGAGAGTTTGACTTTTTAAAAAGTCCTGATTTAGTTTCTATTTGTGCTGGAAACTTCGATGGATTTTTAGTGCAGTAGCTTCACTCGGTGGCTTCATTGTGATATAAAATTTATTTTATAACAGTGCAATGAATTTCAATATATGTATTTTTACAACATAATTTTTTTTGCACTGTTTAAAATGAAACTACTGTGTTTCATAGATCAATGATAAATAATTAGATGAACATGTGTCATGGCAACCATATAATTGAAATCTCCATTACCTCTAAACTTGTACGCTATATTCATCAGATCACGCGAGGTGTCATGCCGCCGTGTCGCCGGGACACGCGTCATTCTGCATCTGCTGCGTGACACGTCGACGAGACGACTACGTGACGTTTGTCGCTCGCGACACGCGACACGCGGCTGATTTGCTAAGTTTCACATAAATGTATTGGAAATGGAACTCATATAGCCAGATACATAGTACTGCAAACTGAACCTACATACCTAGGTATTAATATTAACACAGCCAGAAGTGCTTTTAGTTTAGTGCATACCAGTATTTTTGAGTCGTTTTGTCAAAGCAACTTGAAATTAAAATATAATGTATTAAGGTCTACTTACTGGAAAATCTAAGTAGATACGTAAACTCCGAAAAAATTAACAACCTCAGTGATCTATCTGCAATTAAAAAATATGGTGATTTAAAGTCCCAGTCAATATAGATTGAGGTGTTACAACGTGTTCTTGATATCAAACACACGTGACAACATGACGACGTGACGTGACGGTTGTAGACTGCGCGGTCATGTTGGCCATCTATCGCCGACTCTAGTGGACACATGGATTAGCATGTCGCTTGTGATGCTCGATGGAGATCACGCCCAATGTTTACAGTCGGCATGTCAATGCTTCAGATGGACGTGAATCAACAAGTATCTGGATACATCTAGGTATGGTCTTGATCTAAATGAATGAAATGTTTTGTAAAAGATATTTTGTAACAATATATAGAAGCCTTTTTTGGGGGCAAATCATCCAATGACTTCTCCCGCCTGGTGCAAGACCAGAAAGAGTATCAGACTCTTACTGACTAAAAACCAACCCGTTCCTGCTCCTGCTTTCCGAGCCTGAGTCCCGGTAACCTGCTAGATAGCTTGCAGCTTAGATAGAAATCTAAGTTTATGTTGATATTATTATACCTTAATACATTTAAAGGTAAAATTAGTCGTACATTGTACGAAGTATTCATTGCAATACATGCTTCTTCTTCATCGATAGACTATAAAGTAATTCTATCAATCAGAGTATGTACTGAAGGTGAGATGAACTCCCGCAGGCGCTAGTCTACAATGCAGGTATTATTCAAGTAAATAGTTTTGTATAATTCCCCGTCTGCCGTCAGATTACTAATTCACATCAGCTTGCCTCGGCCCAAGGGACATACAACTGCGCCATAATTGCATTTCGACTACACTAATCTTGTACAATTTTACAATATGTCTGAGTGCGAGAGTTTGTGGCTCGAATAATTTACCCACAAGATAATTGTGTGACAGAAACCAAATAATTTAAGTAATTAAGTTGTCTCTTGAGATGGGACGTTGGCCGTATGTATTAACTCTGTGTATGAATTACTGTTCGTGTACTCGTACCTACACGACAAAGGACGCCGTATTAATAATGAATGTTCATTTTGTTTCTTCATTAGGCACAATGTTTACTGAATATAATTGTGAAAATTAATGAACGTAAATAATATTTTGATCTCATAAAATGATATTAATTTGGTTGGCGAACAATGTACACGAACTATTTTTAATTAGGTACTTAAAAATAGAGCATGAAACAAATTTCAACACGACTAAATCCCGAACCACGTTACCATAGTTGGAGTTGGGAACAAGCTGTCGCACCTACTTTGCTGGGAAAGTAATTCAAACTCCTCGCGAGTACATACGAAGTGAAAATTAAATGATATTACCGAACTAAAATACGAAAGGTAAAATTTGGAGCGCTCCAGTTATCTACACCGATGCGAGAGGTACCAGGACACCACAAATGATAGGAGCCAAGCTGCACAAGGCACTGGCTCTACACCAATAAATTCTCAACTATCTTGCCACTGAGGTAAACTGCACGGAACTTGGGGAAACGCTTTTACTAATACTACGAACTGATTTATTTCAAACTTATGTACGTAATTTATTTCACTCATTTTTTGGGTCCTTTTCTTTGTACGTCACTTGAAGGTCCTAGTTGCTTGTACAAGACGGGCAATGATTTAGAATGTCTACTACTTTGTTTTGTTTAATTATTCGGCTCACTAAAACAGAATCTGGCCAACAAAATATCTCACGGGGAATTCCAATTCTGTATCTTTCTTATTTATATTTCTGAAAAAAAAGCAATTTATCCTGAATACGATAGTTAGTTTAATGAGATTTTATGAGATCAATATAATTATAATCCCAGCACGAAAATACCTACTCAATTCAAATAATCATGAAGTCTATAATTACGATGGTGAAACATATTATGTTAACTAAATAACTATTATAAGTATCGATACGTTGCAAAGTTTAATTAATATGCAACTTAAATATCGTGCTTGTATAACTAACTTTTCAATGTAACGTTTGAAATACAAACAGCTAGTAAATTATAACTATTTACTATTCAAATTAAATTATAACATTTTCATAACTATTCCAACTAAATAATATAAAATGACAGATATGATAAACGTGTTTCTATTCAAGCTCGCTGTCAAAATTATTATAAATTATGAATTCATAAAACGATGAAATATTTGGTCATCCAGACCATTTATAAAGCTCATAAATGTAAAAGACATTCAATACAAAAAGGTAGACACATTTGCATATCCAATAGCCCATAAAACGTTCTTACTTTTATCAAATAATCACAGGAGCATACAGCGAAATGTTATGTAAATATGTTGAAAAAATAGCAGATCGTATAAATAAGCGTGTTCCAAGCAATGATCCAAACAGAATACGTTGGAGATGATGCTCAATGGCTCGTGTTTTATATTTATAAGCAATTGCACGGATATGTGGGCTGGATGGGCCACCACTTGCGGCCATGAATTTTATTGGAATTTGATTATACGAAGGCTGACTTTGATGGCGTGATTATGGATGTAATGAGATCTGGAACGTGCGTATCTTTAGATGATATCATTATGGCCACGTACTACCTTCCCGAATGAAGTCGTGTCTTATTCATTTGGCTCATAAACATAACAAAATTTTATGGTTCCCTTGTACAATTCTAAAAGAGCTGTTTCTATCTATTCGTTCTCAACAACAGATTTTCAATACTTCGTAAAAGTAAACAGAATGACAAAAATGTCTTCAACGAAATAAAGTAGAAACAGGTGAGTAAGTCGCGTTTACGCATTCCAACCCGCAGTTTTCCGAGATGTAGTGCATGCACATTATGTCAAACTATGTTATTGAAAAATGTCGATACCTAATAACACGGAGTATGTGCAGAAACACGAGAATTTATCTAGACAAAATTGTTGTTGCATCTTCACGATGGAATCTACAAGGGGAGCTGGCATTGAATAATATTCGCGCAACATATTTCCCTGAAAATAGTTATAAAACGAAAACACTTTGAAGCATTATTCAGAGATAGTATTGCAGATTGCAGTGTACGACCACTAGTACCTACTGCGCTAAAATACACGATTCAAATGATCAATGAGATTTAGAGGTAAGGAATGTTCACACGGGTCGGTCGGAACGCCGCGGTTTTTCACCCGAGATATCAAAGCGGGGCCCGGGTTTGTATTGAGTTATGTGGGCGAGTGTACCTCCCAGTGAAATCAATGAGTATTAATTCCATGAGTACACTTGAAAGGAACTTTGTTTCGACAGGATTTGATGCTGACATTCGAGGACATTTTCCGGACTGTGTATAATTTATCGTGTTAACAGATAATTGTTTGAAGCGAGCGAGAGTTTGGGGAAAAGTTTAATTTACCAAGTGATGCTTTGGTTTACCGTAAGGGTAATATTTGGGCAGGTGATTAATCAATGTCAATTACGCCTGAATACTCAAACACGACTCAATTTCAAGCCACTGCTAAGTCGGCCAAACTCAGACAATTTTAAGTGTATTATGGACAGAACGAACATTAAGGTTTATTTTACATCGAAGTTACTTTTTAGTGGTAAAGTAAACTAATAATTGTAATTAAGGTTTCAATTGAAGTAGTCTTCATAAAAAGCTTTAATATTTATTTTTATGAAAAATAAAATATTAAAATCTACTTATACAGGCAATAGGTACGGCTTTCGTTCGCTGTTTCGTTGAATAATTAAAAATCATGAATGCAGCAAGTAATTTGCGGCGGTGGACGTCACGCAGTATTAAACATTCACGGCTCGAGTGCTAAGATTTCAATAGCTTTATTAATTATTATTTTTATTCACTTCAATTTTAATTACGCATAAATTATTTTTAATTTTGTTAATTTAGTTTCTAGACTAATTGGCGAGTGGTCTTCAAATTGTGAAACATTTTGAAATTAAATATCTGATGTGAAAAGTAAATGTAAGTAAATATATTTTAGAAAATTCTTTAATAAAATGAACTTACATAATGGATTATTTTTGCAAAGGATTTAAATAAAGGTTCATCATCCCTCAGATTACTTTGTGCTAATATAGATAAATACAAAAGACTAACAATAATCCATTATCTAGGTTCAATTGGTATTCAACACATATTTTTTCCTACACGAGAACTACTACAAGATCATCAAATTACCCTGTAATTCTTTACGCCTGAAAATCGAACCTTTAAATTACGCGACTGTTGACCGAACCTTTGTTGGGCAAAAATAATTCGCAAACTGGATTAGTAGCAGACGTTATTATTATCTAGTTAAGTCTAGCACTTGTTTTTATAAATTTTATAAAAGTGTTACGCGTCTACTCGGATTACTCCCCGTCTAACTCATTATAAATGGATTTAGTTATGGTAACAAAATAAACAAAAAATATTCGCTCAAAACTTTGATTATTATTAAGAAAAAACTCATCAAACACTTTAGAATTTTTTATATATTCAAAAGTTTAGAGTTTGACTAGACCGCCGAATAAACGATTTTTTTTCTATAACAAAACTTGGTTATTTACTGGCCACTACAATTTGAAACCTTGTTTTGATAATTCATGATTATAACAATATAATTACTTTATTATATTCCTTAATTGGTATACAACCGTGTCAACATAATAATAACAAATAAACACCCTAAAATTAAAAAGAAACAGTTGATTCATTGTAATTACCTTGTACATACATAAAAATATAATAAAAGCTTTGAAACAGTACTTTCCCCATAAAATTAAAACATCAACACGTAACTTTAAGTGCAAACATATGTTCGCTAGATTAGATTATCATGACGCCTCCATTACCGCGGGTGTAAAGTGGTTGGAACACGCGACTCCTGACTTAGGTGCTGTAACACGTGTCACTTCACCCCAAATTCTTGCAAAAGTACTTTATTTAGGATAAGGAATTTTCTGGTTCGTATAATAATGTGTCTAATTTTATTTAAGATCGTTACAGGTTAGGTACAATGATTTTTTTATACCATTTAGGTAATTAACAACATCTTAAACACGATTTGAATAACTGAAACAGGGACTGCCTCCTTGGTCGTTCGATTCCTGGTTCGGACAAAGTTTTACTCAGCATTTTTCGATTTCTTGTAGTTATTCGAAGCTTGGAATTGTGTGGCAATAGGCTCAGCCTCTATTACATGGAACTTATAACACAAATATTGAAAAGTGGGTGTAACCTCTGCCTACCTCTACGGTGATAAAAGGCAAATGAGTGAACGAATTTTTATATTCCACAATAATCAACATGAGTGCTATTTTCAAACCACCTAGGAACGAGTCGATCAATTTATCTCCACTCAAGTCTTGAAATTAGTTTCATAAACGTAGTTATCGCCGCTCCACATACGAGAATTCTCGTGTATCGTACGTGCATTCATACACGCTAATCTGATATGCACAAACAGCTTAACCTCTATCAACTATCTGCACGGCTATCGAAACTTTGCAGGAGCCAATCAGAACACGGAACATGTACCTAGGTACCTAGATATATGTCCTAGGTACCTAGGTATATGTGAGTAGAGGTGAGGCAGGTACTTCACAATTTAAGTTGCAACAATCCCGTCTCACACTTGCCTCGACACTGGCATTCCACTACACACTGAAGTTGGACTCGGCTTGCTTTGTGCCTTTATCGTTAAAACTTTTACGTTTGTGTCCACCATTTTTAGCTGAGATTTGGGCTTTAAAATGGCTACTAGAATAATCTATACAGTGTGGTTATAAATCTAAACGATTGTTGCGGTGGCCGCACAACATGTAACGGGTTCGATTCCCGCACGGTGCATCTCATTGTGTGATCCACAAATTGTTGTTTCGGGTCTGGGCGTCGTATGTATGTGAAATTGTATGTTGGTAAACGCACACAGGACACTGGACGAAATCCAGTGTGGTAATAATGCATAGTTTATGAAAAAAAAATCCAACATATTTTGTTGAAAATTCTTAGGTATTGTATGCGACTTAGCACGCATAATGTATAAGCATATTTCCTGCTCTCTTTCAGCGTATTATAAACATTAAGTTCCACTCCTCCGCGCGCGCAATATGCTCACCGTATAACGCTTTCTCTCCACGTATTATGGTTATTTGGTTACGTGGCTGCGAGTTCACAAATACTTCGGTTATACAGACCAAGATTTTTCACTTACAAGCTCAACTTCCAAATAAAACCCCTGAGATAATGTTATAACATTAATATTATCATGTTTCAGCACACATTGTAAACCTATTCAAAGTATTTCAAGGGGAAATCCGAAAAAATCCGAATCCCGACCCTTGCCGAAACACGTCCAATAAAATACGATATTAACCCTTGCCGTTACATTTACACGGTCATAAGTTTCGGATTAAAAAAGGGGGGCTTGTGGGGGAACGCAATGAATAGGAAGGAATCGCCGCTGGATGAGTAGGGTCCCTATTGTCGAGCGAGCTTACGTATTAACTTGGTGTGTGTACATACGTGTTCACTCACTGTGCCCTCTTACTTGTAACTGTACTGGAAACTATTTTAACAGTCATACCTAACCTACGTTTTACATAAACACATGACTTTAAATTATCTCAATCTTCTTTTAAATATCAAACATAAATACATTTTATAGAACTTAAAACTTTTAATTACTTATTTAACTCACTTTAGTCAGGTTTTCAGACATTCACACATGTTAAACTTAAACTTCTACAATAAAAAATCTATTACCAAACACGAATACCATCACACATCAAAACGCTGTATTAAAATCTCTCGAAAACTTCTAAAAAACTCTATGAACATAGTACCCATACTAGAGACGGTCACATTGCAATAATAATATGACCCATGTCGGCGACGTGTCGACCAAATGTTATTACTTAAAGTGACGCTAACGTGGAACACGCACGATATCCCGCGTTTTATATCTCTTACTAGGCCATACACTTCACATTTTCTAGGTTTTTCATCATATTATATGGGTTTTGGCACGTGTACACTAAGTAGGTACCTATAACAAGGAAAAAATCAACTGAATAGGATAGAATAGTTGATTATAGCTACCTTTATTCATTTTTTGTGATTTGTTTGAGAATACTCATCAAAGGATAAAACAAACTTCCAATCAGCATTCTATTTACCTATCCAGTATATCAAATTTAATCTATCTAAGAATGCTTACTATATCTTAGCCGAAAACCTAATGTACCTACAATAGTGTCTTCTGACACGCAACACGACTACGTACTTTACTAATAATATTATGAACAAAAAATTGTTGAATCACTGAACTCAAGCCTGAGGGAAACCGTATAAACTGTTGCACGAATATGTTTTCGTGTAAAAAAAAAGAACATAAATAAGAAATCTCAGTATTTCGACTTCCTTATTCACATGTACTTACGCATTCAGCCATCCATCATGTGGCGACTAAACTAAAAATATTCATGGCAAGACATTTCGCGTTTGGCGGAGTAATGACGTCACTAATTGATATGGAGTACGCACTCCGCTCAAGAAAATGGCGGCAACGTGAAAGCTTTTTGAATATTCATCGGCGACGCGAAATGTGCGGTTGTTTCGCTAGCTTTGTGCCGCGGGCTCGCCTGCTCTTTGCACTTCTAAACTTAATAAAACTTCCCAAGTTGATCTTAATTTAATAAAAGTATTCAAATTATCCCAGGTGATATTAAAGTTAAGTGAACGCTGCACAGTTTCACAAGTAAATCATGAATAAAACTCGTGCCGTTATTTTGTATATTTTGTAGAATTTCATTTTGGTTTTAAGGAAAATAACGGAGTAATAACGTTCCTTTGTCAAATATAAAACTATTAACGGTATACTGTAATAAATTAACTATTCCGGGAATCAAAGGTTGATGTTGTAATACGGCGTCCTAAATCATGAAACCCTTTGAATTGAATCAAATTTAATAGGTTCAGAATCAAGATAAATCGAAGTAATACAGAGTGGAACGAGCGCCAGTATTTATGTTAGGCAGTGAAAATGTAAATATCTATTTGTCAAGACATTAAATAAAATGGGGTCGTATTTGGGGATAGGTACTCTCCGTGAATGTTTGGGAAGCAAATTAAATTAATTCTTTATGTGTAGTTTCTCTACTATAGCTACTCTGTGTAAAGAAATCAGTGAAGTACTACAGTATTTATTTTACAACAATAAAACTTATTTCTTTATTAACAGACAAGTATATAACGGGAGATAATAATTAATTGTCAAATTACCCTTTTTGAGAGGGGGAGAGAATCATCCATGGTCTTCTCCTGCCTTGGGCAAAGCGAGAGTCTAAAAATCACCCCGTTTCTACTCCTGCTTTTCGAGCCAGAGCCCCGATAAACCCGCTAGTAATTTGCAGCTTCGGATCAAGTCAAATTACCCTAAGAAATATTTACATAGCTATCACCAAATGGACCACCAAACAACAAAATATTAAACCATAAAACCAGCAGCTTGCCCACTCGATACAACACGATTCTGACACGCTAGAAGCAATGTGATAAACACATAAATGAACAGTCTCCCATACTCCCAACTAGAACAACGGTAGTCAGTCGACGTAGAAATAGTGCATTGTAGCACATCGGACGAGCTCCGTCAAAGCGCTCAATTTGCCACTGGATAATGGATAGCTAGAAATATGTATAAGTTATGAACAGTACGCAATATTATCTGTGTGTATACTCGTACGGCAACTACTCCATTGGAAACTAACGTGAAGCGTTTAGAACTTCTTTATTGCACTTCTCAACTTGTATTCGAGTTCTATGAAATATTTGTGTGCTATGTCTTGAGATGCTACGTGTTTATGTGTTAATTCATATTATTTGTCAAAATATTTTTATGAACTTTAACTATTTAAAGTTAACTTTACAATATTCATAATAGAATTACTTATGGTATGTAAATCAGTTTGTCTGTGAAACTACGCTGCAAAACGCGGATTACTATGGAAAAGTATGACAAAAAAACCACATGATTAACTTAAACTAATAAAAGAATATCCTCATTAAAACATTCTCACAGACATCGTAACAAAGTAGTATAGATATTCATAAAGTTCACATTTACAAATACAAGTGTAAATAGGACAAAGGCCGCGGCATCCACCTTTGACGTTCATTAATCTGGAGCATCTCAAAGCGAGGCCACAATACGCCAATACTCGAGCCGACGTCAGGAAGCCGACGCATGCTTCGGCATTTCCTAGACGCTCGAAATCTTGCCTGAATTTTTCAGCAAACACGGGCTCGTCTCAAAGCGTGGATTCGTGGGTAAACACGGAACATTCCGCGGTAAGCCCCGGTAGGTAAGCCTAGTCTAGACAGTACACGCTTTGTTGATGTAGACCACGCCATCGGCAAATACTTTGCCTGCTTCCAATGTATGGGAAACAAATCTGTTGGCGTTTGTTTTATTCATGGCTGATTCGTGAGTCGCGGAAATAAACGGCGCCACCTGCACCTGTACACAGTCGTGTTGCATTTTTGATTAATTTAAACATACAAACAGACGCGGTGTCACTCAACTAGAAATTGAGTTTTAGAAAAGTTTTGTTTATTTAGAATTTTGAACATTACGTACAATAGTGTTTTAAATGTGGAAAAACATTATGATATATTGTTAGGTACCATAGACAACGATTAATAATTAAGAATGTTGTCAAATCTCATCACTATGTCAATCGTAGTACTATCAACTACTATAACGAACAGACATTATCGTCCTCCATTATGTTATACAAACAAATTGCCATGTATTAGTATTTCGATGTCACAGGCTTTCAACATAGTTCAGCCCGCCTGCATTGCATCGCATGCCTCGTTCTGACAACTCGTGTGCCAATCAAACGAACCAATGAAAACGCCATACGTCACTATCGTGAAACAATAACAGACCAATTTGTAAATAGCGGAATATCGGTCGTAATACATGATCGGATCGGCACGGGCATCGAACCGAAACTACGGTACGTCAAAAAGCAATCACTGTACTAACACGGAATCATTCGGCGACGCCGTCAGCCGGAACAAAAGCGAATCACTTTGATCCAAGCGTAGGGTGACCACGAGAGGGCGTGTAATGAGACTGTCCGGGTCGCGGGCCTCCAAAGTAGTGATTGTTTTTTGCGAGTGAACAGGTGTGAGGAATGTAGCGGACTATCGCGTGCCACGTGTCGTTATACGCTGTGAAGGAGGAACACATTGTCTCAACAACTCGCTGTTATACAGATACAGTTTAATAGCGTACAGCGTAATTTTTATAATACATTTTTAGGGAGAAAAATCATCCTATGACTTCTCCCGCCTTGGGTGAGGCGAAAGGGGGTTTCAGACTTACTGATAAAAGCCACCCTGTTCCTACTCCTGCTTTTCGCGCCGGCGTCCCGGTAAACCCGCTAGGTAATCCGCAGCTCCGGGTAATTAAATATACCTGCTGTTATGAATACAGTATTGTTCAATTTTTCTAGGAAAACGATGGATGGTTATTAACAATATTCAGAATAAATCATATTACGTCGATAAACTCGATACATTCCGATTGCACTTTAAGTTAATATTGCAGCGAGTTAACTTGATAGTAGATATTTTTAAACCAAAAATAAAATTACATTTATAACGATAAACTAAACTGAATTTGAAAAAATACAGATATTATGTAAGTATTAATTATAATTTATTTATAAACTAGCGACCCGCCCCAGCTTCGCATAGGTGCAAAGGTATATATTATGCATGCATTATACTAAGTATAAACCATCCTTTTGAATCACTCTATCTATTTAAAAAACCGCATCAAAATCTGTTGCGTAGTTTTAAAAATTAACTGCCGCACTCAGAGACATTTAATGATAACTTTGTGGCGACACATTGACAAGTGACAGATGACAGAAGTCGCACATAGACTATCGACGAGCAAATCAACGGATGACGTCATAAATAATATCCTGCATCGCACATATGAAGTTTACATGCGAAATTACACGAATAGAAAATCCCAACGAACAACAGTTAGGCAGAAAGCCCGCCAGGCTGATCACCTCGCCTGGTCGGAGGATCCTCCTTTTCTTAGGGAACTTTACTCGCTGTTCCCTAAAGTCTAAACTAGTCCTTAGTAACTACTTTTTATTGAAAACGATTGCTAAGGGATAGTTTAAGTAACCATTAAATGACTCTGAGTGTGGCAGTTAAGCATACAAAGGAACATAGGGACAGAGAAAGAGACTTGTTTCATACTATGTAGTAATAGTGATACTGTGTAGGTAGTGCAAACAAGTTTGATAAATTATTCGAACATAATACATGCGTATTTATAGTTGTATATCTATATAAAAATGTGACATGTATTGTTATCGTTTTGACGTCTGCATGAGTTTTATAAATAGCTTTACCATATTCAGGTATTGATACAATTTGGTTGATACTCGTAAATATACATTTTGTTTAAATAAATAGTTTTATTATAACTATCGTGGAACAGACTAAATGAACTAATCAAAATGGTTTCCGCGAATAAATATATTGAGAAAAGCTCTACTAGTTTCGAATTACAGAGGGACTCTTCATTACGAGCAGCGTGCGCAGACGCGGCGACGTCACGCAGCCTACGCACAAACTAGTAGAACTTTTGTATATTTACGTGAGTAAACTGTTGATTTTAGATAAATAAATATTTGTAACATTTCAACATTATATAGTAGTCATGTATTTTAGTTTTCAGTACTTTCTCAACCTGATTTACCGCTACATATTGCATTAAAACATCCAATCATTAAATAACTTAAACGTCTTGGTTTGTAATTATAAGATAACTTTAATAACAACGTAAAACTTCTAATGACCCAAATCAGTATTTTTTTTTCTTTGAGAAATCGTCCAATGAGTCCTCCCGCCTTGGGTGAGGCGGGAGGGAGTGTCAGACTCTTACTGACTAAAAACCACCCCGTTCCTTCTCCTGCTTTGAACCGGAGCCCCGGTAACCTTTAACGTTGTCCGCAGCTCCGGATCGGGAAATCAGTATATATCCTGGATTAGCTGAAACCATAGCGGCCCTACCGGCGATAGAGCATAGGCGCTCGCAGATAGCTTCAAACAATGAAATGAAAGCCCGCGCGATATTTCAATGCAAGGCAAAGCCAAGCGCGCCGCCCGGCCCCGCCTACCTGCACACAGATTATTATCCTACCTACCTGCCGGGAAAAATGGAGGCTTCATACATGAGCTTGTATTAGGAACATAATACTTTGAATATTTAAAAGTACATAGTCTAAAAGATGGAAGATTCGAAATATGCCAATGTGCCTTTTTTAAGTTTTATAATGTAGGTAGATACTATCTTAATTTATTTTAATGCCACTGGCGCAATCTGATAATAGTGAATCAACCGTTGACAAATAAAAAAATCCTTCAGTTTGTAAGGATTTTTAGATATACATGCAACAATATACAGATGCAAACTAGTCTCAAATTGCTAATCTAACTTGACGAAATGCGATTTGGAATTAATGTTCATTCCTTCTCTGTGTAACGAAAGCCTTTGTTTTTAAAATAAAATGGTTTACAGACTGACGATGACGAGGATCTTGCTAACATCATGTTTTTTGATAAAGTATTCCAAAATACTTTCAGGGAAACTGGTTTAGAATCCCGACTTGGAATCGAGAGGATTCCTCGAATACTTTAGTGTCAGAGAGCCGGATCTTTGCGAATATATTCATGTAAGTTCAGTTTAGAAGTCTGTTGTTCACGATTTTACGAAAGAGCTGTTTAGGTGGAGTACTGGAGTACTCTTTGTACGTCGTTGTGAGTAGTCGGAAATGCGTCTACGAAAGGGTCTCAAGTTCGATATCTAGAATGGACAAAGTAAGTATAAAGATTTTCAATTTTGTTCGACCGATGGTAGTACCTTGGAGTGGATGGAGTATCTTGCTCGTTCTTCTCCATTCGAAGCTACACTTTGGAACGAGCACCTAGCTTCACTGACAGACAGACTGACGGACAATTCAATTTGATGTTTCAAAAGTGCCTAATTGAAATAAATGCCTTGACTTCATCCATATATCAATGAGCTTGCACCTTATCTTTTAATACTCTAGTACTTTAATATGTAGTTGGAATAGATAAGAGTGATCTTACTTTTATTCTTGAAAAATCATATGTCTGTGAAGACATATGAATTTTCCCAGAAAACGGACATCATATTTAAAGTATTCTGACTGACCCCAAACGAAAAATAGGCTATAATAAAGTTAATATGCTATCGAACATAATGTGTAATCGGAACGAGCTATCAGTTGGTACCAGAGAGGGGCGGGCCGGGTCGGTTTACTTAGCGGACTTAGAAGCAACTTAGTCGCCAACTATTCACTTAGCGCCGACCGATGAACTACTTTACTTTGGACTCCGTGGCCGGTCAAGATGTGAGAGCCAGTTGATGTGGTTATGGCAAATTGATTTTTGTAAGAGAACGTGTTGTAACATGAATTACACTGATTAGGTGCTGCATGCATGGATAAAGGATGCATAATACCAACAACTAATTGCCATGGTAAATACCTAGCTCATTTTGCCTATACAGGCAGGCGAGTATCCAATAATTTTGTCTAGAAATGACTAATAGTGATTGTTAACAAGTTTGTGGCGCCCAACGTGGGACCAGCAAATTAAAAACTACCCTACATAATATTTGCTACCTTACAACAATAAATACAAATTACCACATCCATAAACTAATGGTTGCTGAATAAATGTGAGTAAAGTTAGCCGGTACGATGCAATGCGTTCTAACTAGGAGTCTTCATATGCTAACATTACTACACACTCGCCGCCATACTTCGACTTTTGTTATTAACTTTCAACAATCTTATGAACATTATTACATAAAATGTGCAAGACTTTCATCACATTATACGTTGTATTATATAGAGTTGCACATTATGAGATGAGACACCCACTTTTCGTCAGCTATGTCAAATAAGTTCTATGCAATAACGAGCCATGCTGCACAAAGTACAACTATAGACGTTGGCGTCACGGAGTCTTATTTTTATTGATAATTTCAAAATAGAATACCAATACTACAACCTTCCAAGCACTCAATCAATGAGATAATTTAGGTAAACGTAAAAAAGGAACCAACCAAAGTAACAATTGCAATATTCTATTTATAAAATTTAAAGCCAACTGCATCGTACAAAGGTTTGTTTGGTAGAAAACGCCTACAGCTTTAAGCCCACCGTATGCCCACATGTTTGTGCAAGAAGAATTAAATAAATAAAATGTAAAGTGTTAATGTCATGGCAAAATGATCAGTATATCAGTTGTTCCGACCGCTGCATATGTGGTGACTCGCCACACCGCACCGCACCGCATCGCATCGCACCGCATCGCACCGCACCGCACGGGGTTGTTACTGTTGTTAGCGGAACTTTGGCGTTGCATCACCACACTGCACTCCTGTGACTTCTGGCTTAACTTACACTAGTATATGCTACAAGCCTTAACGTATAATGATTTAAACCTGATGTATTCTGAACTATACACATGAATTCCACTTAGATTTTCTCGAATGATACTTAGAATGTAGTTGGCAGATTTAACTGAGTATTACTACTATACATATATGTACATACGCTAAGCTCAAGAGAAAAATACACAAATCAATGCACAAGCAGGAGATAAAACAAACATTTGAAAACGACAACCAATGTTGCTTTTAGCTTGAAGTTTTATTACTCGCAGCTAAATTCCGAAACAGAAATACACGATCATTTGAAATCGGAGCCAGAAAACAGGTACACAAAAACAAGCAATCAGTAGCACGCGTTATTCGAACCAGTCGAGATGCAAAATTAGCGCAATTGTGCTGACAGCCGACCACCAGACAATGGCCGGTCTGGTTCGTTTGCACGTTATTTAAGTCGCAGCGGATCGGGGCCTAATTTGGGCCGATTGTCGCCTATCCACTGCTGGCTCGATTGCTTTATTTGGCCCCCACATGACGCGCAATGGACTGCACGTAAAACTTGATTAGAACCTGCCGTTACAACGCTTGCCAGTGCAAACGACTGTGTTGGCGTCCAGTTTGCAAACAATGTGTTGGTTTATGGGTTAATTAAGGTTTTTCCAGTAGTTAACAAATGCTTAGTACTTTTGTGGATAATGATTAATGTATGTATACTTACTCATGAAACTTCATGCAAATGTTTTAATTTTAAATGAAGTTGTGATATTATATTATGAAGAACGTAATAATATAATTACATTCCTGCAACAAATCCCAGCCCCTGCAACAGCGCCCCGAACAATGCAACATAAAGCGCACCATACAACTAGCTATTATGTCACAAAATTAAAGGCAGTAACTAGCCTACATAAGGCATAGTTCGCACAGACAGGGCCGTTACATGCGACTTGCAACGAGCATCTTAATTTGAATAACAAAGGTAGCTGCATGCGGCTGAATAATTAACTGCGTACAAATTACCACGACGCCGCTTTTGACGACACCCGATTGTACCAGTGTGGAGCGCGCCTAATATCAAGTCATTATTGAATATAATAATAGCCTTGAATTCTATTCGTTCGCATTGTGGGGGCGACGCGCGACGCTTGTGGGAACAATCCCACTAATGTTATTCTCGGTAATGTAACGTTCTGTGGCAGAATTAGTTTCGCATTTAAATGCAAATATCTCCAAAATTACTTCAGAAGTGCTGAAATTGTTAAGTAGGTACGAACCAGTTTTTAGGAGCAGTCAATTATTCAACAAATACCTACCTATTCATAGAGAATTATGAATACAACTGGCCTTAATGGCTGACAAATGTTATTTGATTTGGAATTACTCGTGAGGAGCACGGTTTAAGTAAGTTTAACTCAATGGAATCACATCCCGTGTTTGTATGGCGCAGTGATCGTGTAACCTCTTCAACATTTTCCTCACCCGCCACCTACGCCATCTACAGGCGAATTAAGTAAACACTCAAAACAGAAACGGATAAAGTACTAAAGGAGTGCCGTAAAATATTATTTTACGATCAATAAAAACTTATTAGAGTTAAACAGAGATGCTTGAACAAAAAACAGGTGTAACAAATATATTCTGATTCCTTTAAATGGTTTTCCCCGAACAATATTATGAATTTTGATTTCTCTACCAGATAACAATCATGTTTTTTATTTTGTTAACCTACTTTTTTCTTGCTCCAGTCCATTTTTTAGACGTCTGCCCCCAATACAGGGCTGCTTTATATTCTCGCCTACGTTGAGTCAATATTTTTACATGATAAATAAAGGAGAAGGTTCGGTTAAGAGACAAACTATTAAAAGATAGTTACAAGTACTTTGAACCTAAAGAAAGTTTGCTACTTGTATATTGTTTCATATTTATATTATGTATAGAATTCAATTTACTACGCTTTGGGATAGACAGAAGATTTTGAGCTCTATTTCAATTAGGTAATATATTATTGAAGTTTCACGTTCTAAATATAACACAGTGCTCTACATTCGTCTCTAGGTTTGCCAAAATAACAATAGCGGCAAGTTTTAATATGTCTGATAAATTATATAAAGTTGTATATATTTACTGTTTTCTGAAACTAAATTAAAGTACTACACTGCCTCCTTGGTCGAGTGGTCGCAAAGTGCGACTGCCGGACAAGGGTCTCGGGTTCGATTCCCGGGTCGGGCGAAGTATTACTGGGCTTTATTCGGCTTTTCAAAAATTTCTCAGTAGTAGCACGGAGTCTAGAATACTGCCCAGTATATGGTAATAGGGTCAATCCATTGTACATGGGACTAATAACACAAATAGTGAACGTAATGTGCACCTCTGCCTCTGCCTATACCGTCGAGGATAAACGTGACGTTGAACAAACAACATTTTCAAAATGCCAAAGTAAAATGATAAAGAGCCCAGATCGTATAACAAATGTTATAAACATTTACGTAAGTATACATAACTATCACTTACTCCTCTGCCGAGCCTCATAAAACAAGTTGTTAAGATGTTATGGGCTTTCATCTCAAAACGGCTCTGAATAACTTGGTCCAATGGCTTCCAGCCGACGTTATTTATTCGAAAACTTTCAATCTACGTTAAGTACCCTCCTTATTACTTCATCAATATGAAATTAAACTGAGTTTGGTCTAGACTTTCTATGAGTTAGGGCTATTTGAAATACTTCTAAGTGATCCTAAGTTACGTAAGTGGTTTAGTAGTTCCTTGAATATCAATCTGTATAACGAAAAGAAGCTACTATTACTATTAAATATCTAAGCTAAGTTAAAGTACACACATCAACAGCCTTTACTGGCCACCGCTGACCAAAGGTCTTTGAGTATTAATCATTACGCTTACTCAATGCGTGTTGGCGATTTCAAACTTATAATTATATACCCAGGTTTTCTCACTATATTTCCCTTCACTGTTTCTCAATGATGTCTAAATAATCTTAGCAAGTACATATATGTAACTCTAAAAAAGTCACATAGCTACTTGCCGTTGTTAGGTTTCGAAGCCGCACCCTCATGCATGAGAAGCCCGTTTAAGACGCCCAACGTCTTAAACCTTTCGACCAGCACGACACTAAGGTACACAATATCAGTAAACTTATTATAAGTAAACACTACCTACATCCAATTTTAATATTCAACACGCACTTATCGTGTTAAACACGTAACATCCCTTAATGCCCACCCTTACAAATGAACATGACAGTGACACTGAAACGGTGACACAAACCAGGCCATTACAAAATATCGGAGAAATGTACAACTTGAAACGTTTCATAATCTAAACAAAATGTAAATGAATTCAGAATCTTGGGCCCGATGAAACGGATCAATTTATCTTTCCCTTTAAAGGCTCAATCATAATTATACAGCATTGCAGGATCCATTCATCAAATTCTTATTCACAAAAGTCGATAAGTTAACGGTTTTCATTTTGTAAATTCAATTTCGGAACTGTGACACTTCGGCTAGTGATGTACGAGTGCGATGTCGATATTTTACGCCGCTCTATCGTTTTAACGCTTTTGCAATCTGGACGAAAAAATATAATAGTTTATCAACCGCACATTGTTCCGTGCCGGTATAAAAATGCAAAATCCCGGCGGAGCGAGCTTAGCGGTTAGCTTTGCAGAGGGAAAAATTATGTACATGTGTATGGAGTTTTTGACTAAAACTTTTGTGGCTCTTTGAAAGCGCAACTATAAACAGATCAGCTGTATAATCCGAGCCTCGCAGTGTTTACACAGTCACGTCAAATAAATATTTGGTGTAACGCCATGGAACTAATCCTATCATATCTAGAAGGAAATACCGCCAGGCTTTTGCCGACCTTTCCATACTTGAAATTGTTTGAAAATAAATCACGACCTTATGCCATAAGTAAATTATTTTAAGTATATCTACCCCTCACTACAAACACTGTTCTCGTATCCAGAAATAATGTTTATAGTGATGGGAAATTATCATAAAAAAGCATGAAATTAAAAGTAGTGTTGCGAGTGTGGGTCGCGGCCGCTGCCCGCGGCACTAGCCGGCGCTCGGGCAGCAATGCGGCATCGTTAATCAGAGTCTCCGTTGTTAATATCACAAATATTTATCTTTGGCCGACAACGTAAATGAAAATGTCCATTGGTTGCTCACCTGGCTGTTATTAATTATCTCGAAACGTCTAAAGTATCAAGATTGTTGATTGTTTAATTATATTTTATATTAATGGCCGCTAAGATTACGTTTTGTGGCTAAGTTTTGTTTTGGTAATCCAGGCTATAAATACATCTGCCTACAGGTACCAGGTACCGTATCCAAATAGATAAAGGTTAGGTACAGTCGACTAAATCTAACCAACCTCTGCACTAACAGCAATGGTATCGAAATAAAAAAAACCTCAATATAATAGTAATTGATTAAAAAACAAAAGTACAATACCATATTAAAGAAATACCTACAAATGTATAGAAAAACACACAGGACATAAAGCTAATCCCTTCATTAGCATAATGAGGCTCGATATGTCGCTTATAAGATGAGATAGTTATTATCGCCAATACGAGAGCAGGCGCCACACCCGGCGACCGCAGCCTGCCACTAATATCTCGCTATTTCCATACTATCACCATATTGTATCAATTATATTATCACTTCCACTACTCTGTGTTTGTAGTTGTGTGTGTAATTAACATATACTTACGCACACGTTGTATTACACGGTGCGGTACTAATGAGAGGTTTTGATACTTGTCCAATTTGGTTTTAAGATAAATCAATATCTTGATACTTTTCTAAAAACAAGTTATTACAGTACACTTATAAAAATAAGAAAGTGTTAATTAAATAATATTGGATTATACTTCTTGAAACAGATACGTACAATTGTACGTTACAGATTATCACACTAATACATATTATAAATGTGAAAGTTTGTTGTTTGGATGTTTGTCCATAATTCACGCCGTAACTACTGAACGAATTTTGATGAAAGGTATATTGACAAAGTATACGCTGACTTGGATGATAGGATACTTTTTATCCTACAGAAAGCGATTTGACAGAAACTAGTTATTTTATAAAGATTAAATCATATCCAAAACAAGTGAATAAGGGTAATAAAGAGACGTCAACTACTAAGGCTTCATAGCATGTCGGTATACTACATCACAATAATAATGTTTATTCAGTAAAAATGCTGTAAAACATAAAAAACATATCAATTTATTCTCCGAAAGGCAAGGGAAAGCAAAAGGGACTCATGATACAGAGGTACTTTAAAAAGGGTTGTATTGTATATCAAGAGAATCCCAAAAGTTTTATTTTAAATCGAGGCCATTCCATTTCAAACATCGACCTTTTCCAATCAAATCCGATGCTCAAAGAAAAAAAATCAATTAGTCAAATAGCAAGTATCAAGGAGGTTGAACTCGAAACTCGATTGACATTCAAATAACAGAAAAAGAGAGCTACGTGTTTCATGGGCAGGAGTTAAAGATAAATCATTGAAACAGTTATAATTTAAGTGAAATCTGATTATCGCGGAAAGTCTGAAAGAAACATCCGAGGTGAAATCGCACAGATTAACATTACTGAGCGAACGTAGACCGGACTCTAATCTAATACCTTCCATTATCTACTGATTGTACTCGTTTAAACTTGCTTCAAATTACCCGACTGTAATCGATATCTCTCAGAACGGTCTAAGTATAAAACGAAATGTATTATTAGCGAAATACCTTTCCAAATTCGTAAATAAACGATAAGCTTTGACAAGGTATTTGTAATCGAAGTTAAAATCTACTAAAAATAGCTCTGTAAAACACGATTCACTGGATAATTAAGTTATCTCACCGAAACATTGCTTGACATTTAATAAATAATCGGTAACTTTGATTAAACTGTGAGTAATAAATGCACAAAAATATGCTCCAGGCGAGGCTCGAACTCGCAACCCCGGCATTCCTCACACGACATACTGCTTATAAGTACCGTGCGCTAACCAATTGCGCCACTGGAGCGATGAGAGCCAGCCTCGATTACCGTACCCCATTCTGAGTAACATATTGCTAACAATGCACATGAGTATAATAGTGTTTCGTAAAGTCTAGAGATTTTAGCGTATCTGTGGAGAAATATCTAAAATGCTACCTATAATCTGACACTCCTGAAAATATAAAGGTTTTCAAGCAAAGTTAATTGGATTATTTCTACAAATATTCATATCGTGAACACGATTGTTGTTGAAAATCTGAAAACCAACCAATTTTAATTTGCTACGCCCCTACCACGTATGTTGTATATTATGTCCGCTGAAACAGACAACAATAGAATACACACGAATATTGGGGAACGGCGAGCCTATCTGCGTTACTATCGCTTAATCTATGACATTATCCAGAATTAAATTTGCAAATGGCTACGAAGTTAACTGCGGAATTGTAGTAGAAATTGATTAATGCCCTCGGCAAGATCAAACAATTATTGAATTGAATTATAGCAGATATTAGAGGAGTTTCGTGATGTTTTTCAACGAGTTCTCTTCAAAGTTGTTCGCCAAGTCGCCGGTGACATTTGTCTTTATTTAGGAGACAGCTGTGACGTTGATTGAGATCGGCTGAACAATGATAAATATGTAATTTGTACCTATCGCGGGATTAATGGCCGTTGACACTTTAAGAGCTTTATAGGTGAGCCACATACGTCGTATTGGGTAAACTGATAACAATAGTTACTCGTACAATAAGTCTTTGAATACAACGTTCATAGCACTTTGTCTTTATTAAAGGTCCTCATCAAATAAAACACTGATTATAGGTAGAATTTTTATATAGAGTACAAATAAGGAATATTTTTATTATAATATACTATAATAGATACTATGATCGATCCAAGCCAATCAAAACAACTCAATTACCCAGAACACAATTTGTTTACGTTAACACACATCTAAAAATAAACAACAATAACAAATAATACGATCAGAAATGAGTATCCCACGTTAACGCCTACAAAACTAAGATCAAAATAATCAATGCAAATAAATATGAACCTTATGAACACGTGGCAATATTAACATTGTTTCTGTCGAACAAAAAAATTCTTTGATGGATTGACGTGCCGATGCCGAGTGACATTCACCTCTTTATCGCAATCTGTTTATCGAGAAAAATAAATAGCTGAATCTTCTTCAATATTTGTATTCAATCTGTGGAACCTAGATTTAGATAAACTGGTTTGAGATCAACTCGAATAAATGGCTTTCTAGTTCTTTTGACGTTGATGGAGTTGTGTTAATTAATTTCCTAGATGTTTCGTTAACGAAAAGCTAGACGGATAATAGATATAAAGACTTTTAATCCATGATAAGTACTTACGCTCAATAATCGTTCTCGAGAGTCTCGGCACCAATCGTGAAACTTACTTTTTCGTGGAATATCATTCAACGAATTTCACTGAATTACGCAAGACGTGCCTTGTACTTAAAATAACGCTGTGTTCATGTACCTACACTACACACGAGTTTTAGTAACAACTCCTGCTATGTAACGGCAATAAAACATTCAAAACCTACTTATGTCGTATGTACTGCTTTGATTCAGCTACTCATTACAGTCAAAGGAAAATAGGTTATTGTGCCAGACGCAAGCGTATCTTGCAATGTGTTCTTATGCGTTTTTTATCTGAACAAACGTGTTTCCACGACGCGTCGCTAACGAACACAAATAAGCAAGAACTATTAGAGCATTGTCACAGGAAATTAAGCACCAAACAGAGAGAGTTTAGTGTCTATTTTTAATTGGAATTCCATTCTGTTTGCGATGAACTAATTCTATTGTTTATTTTATACTGTATTTAGTATTGTAGTACGCGTAGAACAATGTCATGTAGCTGGCATAATACATAGTAGAGCGTAGCATGAGTAGTCATCGCCAGTCAGTGATGACTACGCGTGCTACGAGTCTTGTAGCACGCGTAGAACATTGTTATATAGCTGGCGTAGTATATAGGTAGACCGTAGCACGCGTAGTCATCGCCAGTCAGTGATGACTACGCGTGCTACGAGTCTTGTAGCACGCGTAGAACATTGTTATATAGCTGGCGTAGTATATAGGTAGACCGTAGCACGCGTAGTCATCGCCAGTCAGTGATGACTACGCGTGCTACGAGTCTTGTAGCAGGCGTAGTACATAGTCATGTAGCACGCGTAGTAGGTACAGCGCTCGTCAAGTCGTCCTGTCCTAATAATGCCATCCCCACCTCCAGCGGTGGTCCTTCGCAACATAAATCAAGTCGGCCAGATTTGGAACGTTCGACGCTCCTGTAATCCGAACAAAATTGAAGACATCACGACAACAAAGCCTGTGTGAGTCCTCCGAAACAGTACACAATCAAATACTACGTGACACTGTTACTGAAGAACAACTTAATTTTTACTTTACGATGACGACTGAATTTTCAGAAGCCATTAGGACCATTTGCGATTCAAAATGTGTATCGCTGAAATCCCTTCAATAAAATGACTGCTGCTTATTTTATCAATTATCTTTGTTTTTTCTCGAATCGAAACGATTTGAATATCGTCTTACCTTTAAATAAAGGCCGAATCAACTCGAGATGTTTTTATGTAACGATTTTGGACAACGCTTTCGTAATTCTATCTGGCTTCCAAAGAAATATCTACATAGTTGGCTGTTGGCTCCCTTTGATCTCAAAAAGAACTCGATAGTATAATCGCGGTATAATGTAATGGCTACTTATGATGAAATATGATTTTGTTTTCAATTATGTTTTATCTTGTTGTGTTTTATTTTAACGGACTTCATATAAAGGAAGCCATGTTTTTTTTTATTTGACCTTCATATTGTGTTACGGTTATGCTTTAGACATGTTTTCCTGTATCTTTATAAATAACTTTCATCTTAAGTAACAAATAATATATATAACATTAAATGTGTAATGTTCACTCCAATCTAAGCAGTTATATAAGCCGACTAATAGTTCGGCAGCTAAGCTAAGACAGGCGCTATGCGGCCGCGCGGCGTCGGTCGCGTCGGTCGCGTCGGTCGCGTCCCGACACTTAATATTAGCCACCGCACCCCGCATACTTTAACACGTTCGAGGGACACACCGAACTAATATTGCATTTTATACTGAACTCATGAAATTAAATTAACTTTTAAACAAAAATTTTAAACATTTTACTAGCATGTTGTGTGTTAAACGAATAATGTGGTCATAGTCATTGTATGTTTTTTGGTTTATACACTGCATATACAGTGTATGACTGACAATGTACATTGGCTATGTGATCTATCAATCTACATATTACGAAAATACATGGATGATTCAGTATGATTCAGTTGCCTAAAAAGCATTAAATTACCTATGTATATTCTAATTAATCAATTGACCAATTCAGGTCTGAAGAAGGAAATACCTGCGTACAAGATGCCTCTAAAGTCTCTTTGATTACCAGAAAATATCTGCTCCAAAATTGAATGCACTGCAACTTCCCAAACCGAAGTGTTTTTAATTTGCAGATGAATGAAGACTCCATAAACAAAAATTCAATTTAAATATTTTAATTTTTTGTTATGAAAGTAAAACGACGTTTTTTTTATTCATTAGTGTTGCAGAAAGTGAAGTGGACTATAAACCGTTGCACTTTGACACCACTAAGAAACTGTGAAGAAACATGGTGTAGACCTGGTCTTATATTTAATTTAAATTATAAGACACCATATGATATCACAGAATTAAGCGCGTAGTGATTAATGCAAAATCTTCTCCGTCTGAGAAGAGGTTAGCGGTCAGCGATGGCCGCTTACAGGCTATTGATTTGATGTTCTAAGTTTGATATCACCAACCCGCATTAAGCAAGCTTGGTGATTAATGCTCAAATCTTCTCCGTGTGAGAAGAGGTCAACGGTCAGCTGTTATGTTATACTACTCAAGTAACTTTACATTAAATAGAAATATTTTTACTTGATTGCCATATTTAAATAGTGGTCTTAAAAGATCTACTAAGAAAAAGCATGGCCTAGATAGAAATTCATAGTTGAGGATTGTTCGTTCCTAAATTTCATGGAACCTAAAGTATAAGTATTAAATACTAGATTACACGACCACAAACGGCTCGAGCCCCTGATACGTAAGTTTATAGCCTACCTAGACTACTACAAGAATATTAGAAATCGATTTTACAGTGAACCCAATTCATCTCTCTCGGAGAGCCATTTCGCTGGAAAGCTTAAAGTTACTTACCGTGTAAGCACTGTTTAATTAGCAGGTAGGTCTAGCTCTATAAATCATAGTAAATATTGAGACATTCTAGTTTTACTAGAACCTATAGCTGTGTCAGTTAGCCATCTGTGTAGACCCATTAACTGGTAACTAATAAGCCATTGTTATATTTCATAGCCCAAACAGTAATTCCATGGCTCGCAAACTTCCAGGCCACACTCCAAGGTCATAAAATTAGGTACAGGCACAATTTAATCGACTCACGTTATCATGTTTCCCCAAAGATCTGATGTTACGTAATGAAGCAAGAATTACAGAAATAAATCAGTCCAAAATGATCGTCGACTTAATAGCAGTTGCCACAAATCCTGGGCAACATAAAATGCAATATAGGCAAACAAATGGGGGCCATATTAAATAGGGCAAGTTTCAGGTGTAGTTGTAACAGCTAGGGACCCGAGTCAGACAAGTGAAGGGCCGCGCTTAAGAGCTCATTCCGCGAAATTAAGCAAGGGAGTACGTCTAAGTCGTATGGCTTAAGGTTTGATATGTGGATCAAGGAGGAAGGTGGAGCGAGCTGATTGATCGCCTTCATTAAATGCAGAACGACTTAAGTGGCTGCTTTATAGCCGCTGTGGTCACAGGTGCGACGGCTAAACATCCCGCTAAGTCCTCATTTTCATCACAGATAATGGAATACCGTATTGTGGAGTTTTATTGCAAACATTTCTGGCAGTATCAACGGATTGTTTTTAATTAGAGTCGATGGCAAGTGCCTTGCTCTCAATTACATGACAAACGAAATATGAGAGTGGAATCATTCTCTGTGAAGCTCTCCAAAAACTGAAATTGAAGGATTTAATCTGTTTTAAACATTTTTATTTTATCACTAAAGACTTTCAATACCCGAGTGTAGAAATGTTAATTTTAAATCGCATATAGACAGCTAATGTGTGTATATTATCTTAAACTAAGGTATAATGGCTTATAAACTTTTGCTACAAAAGAAAATATCACATGTCAACGACCTCATGTACTTATATCATGTGTACGTATGTCGTGTACGTATGTGTATAGGTTCGTACCTACCTACACTCATCATGCACCACGTGCTGTTCACATCTGCACGTGTGCACGTGTGCACCTATGACTTACACCACATGTAAAGGCAACAGGACACAAGCCTTAAATCGCGTTAGTGTCGAGCGAGTGTTTATAATGCCCGCCCCGCGGCCCTTGTTACCGGAATAATCGAGAATAATCGGGATTGAACCGGATTTGGGCAGTTCCGTCTAGTTAGGGACGGAACAAAAACCTTGTAATTACTAAGAGGTAAGGTTTTCGTGTATTATATTATATCAAGTCAACAGAAAATTACATGAGAATATCTCATCCATTTTGCGCAAAGGTCAAGGTTATTCTAGTCTAATTTAGACTACAGGCTTGTTATTATATATTATTATATCCTACTGATATAATGTTAGTTATTTTGTAAGCTCGTTAGGCGATGATTAATCTTGTCTTTATATTATAGAAAATAATAATAGCTGGAAAAATCATCTCGTGGACTTACAACTACAAACGAACCCAATATCCAAATGTGACAAAATGACAAACAAAAAACAGCATTGAATCTGAATGAAATGAACCTGGAATTCAAACGTTCGATTCCCGCATGGAGCAACTCTTTGTGTGACCCACAAATTATTGTTTCGGGTCTAGGTGTCATGTATGTGTGAACTTGTATGTTTGTAAACGGATACATAACCAAGGAGAAAATCAAAAGTGACGAGCAACGGTTTAAAAAATATATATATAAAATTGTATATCTACCTACCACTGAACCAGTTAATTTTCCATTAGCATGTCGATGCTCGGTCCGTATCGAGTTGTCGTTTACTTTACTCATTGTTTTTTTATTTAACCTCGCCTTAAGCTTTCTCATTTCTTAAGCGCTCTCTAAATATTAGATTGGCTGCAGTGACTTTTTTTCCAAGTCTTTGTAACTTGATCCCTTACAAATTGCTTCGGAATTTATAAAGGAGAGTTGACACGTTGTCGTGGAATAATAATGTAAGAAAATGTACTGTGGTGAGTTAGGTTTCTTGTAAAACGATTAGTGTTTTGTTTTTAAATTGCATTTACTTGTGGAAAACGTAAACAATATGTAGTTAAACAATAGGGTAGATGATTAATTTTAAAACATTAGAAACGTCTTTTTATTTTCTTATGGTAACAAATACTTTTGAAGATCGATTTGATTACTCATGAAGTATATACCTAGAAGTGGCTGGCTTCTAGGTATAGTTTATACGTAGATATACGTAGTATATGACGTATTTGCTCCTACTCCTAAACTTTGATTTGTTTTATCTAAGTATTGTTATCTTATATGACAAAACAAAATACGTATCTATAACTTAACTAACGGACTAAATAGATTTTTAATTTTCATACCCCTTCATCATCCCTATTAAGGAAGCAAGTTTCGTGACAAACCTGAATGGATATAATTGATTTAAAATCAATACTTCCAATAAACAAACAATGGTAAACAATTTTCAACTTCAAACAACACCGAGGACATACAACTTCAATTATAAAATCATTTGTAAACCAAATAACACATTGAAGCACTCAACAGAAAACATTTGATATAAAATATAAATAGTAAAGTACTGCCTCATTGGTCGAGTGGTCGCAAGTGCGACTGCCGGACAAGGGTCTCGGATTCGATTCCCGGTCGTAGCAAATCATTACTGGGCTGTTTCCAGTTTAAAATTTCTGGCTAGCACCACCTATTTAAGATGACTTATAACACAAATGGTGAAAAGTGGGTGAGCCTTTTATAGCGGCATTACACAAATGCCGTAATGTGCAACCTCTGCCTACCCCTTCGGCGATAAAAAGCGTGACGTTATTTTAAAATGTAAAGTATTATAAAGCCAGTATTCCTATTGATTAACATGTATCGTCCCCCGGGCTGGACCGCGGTCGTACCTAATTAAATCAGTCACAGCATTACCGGATCATTTATATTGATTGGCGATCGCGTTAATAAATATGGCTACATATTTTACACTACACGCAAAGGTTTTTGATGGTCGCGGTCGCCATTTGAAATTTACCGGATTTATAAACTAATTGATGGGTAAGCCGCTTAGCGGTTTAGTGCAGCTGTCACAGGTATTAAATACCTTAATACTCTGTCAATAGATTGATTGGCAGAAACTTTGACACGTTAATATGCGGTGGGATCATTTTGACTTAAGGCTCAGACCTCGCTGTCAAACAAACGCCTACTCTAATTATTTGTGAACCTTCTCACATCAACACTATGGTTATTGACCCGATACCCACTATATCATGTAGGCTATATCAACGTCAAGTTAATTTGTCCGTCGACCGCGACAGATTCACAAAGTTATTTTAAGTTAAATCTGTTTTTCGATCCAAAAACTAATGTTTTAGTAACGAAACAGTTGAAAATGAAATCCAATTCCATTCAACAATACCGTTTCGGATTACAGAGTCGGACATGGAGTAAAATTAATAACATTTCAAGTTAAATAAACATATTTTTAGAGTATGTTTGTGGACAGGTGCATCCGACCCACTGGGCTGTCAGGAAAATGAATGAATTGCCTCATATTTATGTAATTACATAGAATGAGTAGTCCACATCGCAGCTTAACTAACTAAATGATATTTTATTAGCACGTCGCCGCATTGTTCCCAGTGATGTGGATTAAATCTGTCTGTACATAGGCTGATTGTTCCAATTACTGCATTTACAACTTAATGAACCATTATTAAATGTTTTGTTCATTTTATAAAGCACTTTGTAATATGCTAATATTATAATAGTATTTATACATAGTAATTCCATTAGTAAAGTGAATAATGTAGATTAAAACTATAGTTTAAATTTACAAAACAAATAAAGAGTTGTTATCGTTGGAATTGTATCTCTTTATATTTGTTTTGTAGCCAAATCTAATCCGCGGAACAAAACGAATTCCGGCAACAAACAGACGATAGAGAAAGTATGGAACTTATAAAATGATATTATTCTCAGCACACCAGACGAGAATGCTAATTCAACGGACGAGAGACGGGCACGAGGCGGATCCGATCACGTTGCGCTCTCGTGATTGTAAATCAAGTTAAAATAAATAAATAAATAAATCTAATATTTCTATGCTGATCGAACAATAGATAGAAATCTGAGACTGCCACTTGTGTTCCTTTGTTCTTACTTGATTGCGCTTTGAGCTAGATACTGTTTGGTATACCAGGCTGTCTATGTATGACTCTTCTTTGATATTCTGCATACGTATTATTATAATAAAAATGTTTGTACTTTAAATAACCATTGTGATATATTAAAAACATTGACAACGTTAGTCTTCCACTAATAAAGTATATCTTTGTATATTACCTTTTACAAATATCAGCAATCTAAGATTTGCAACCCTATTATCTTATTTTTGTGGCCAATATGCACCATTTTTTTTTTACTAACCTTTCAATAATATAATATATTACCTTAATTAACTCATACAAGAAACACTACTAAATACCCATATTATGCAATGGGTAAGTCAAGCAGTTGAGCTATAAGCCATAATACATACATGCGCTGGGGCAATGGATCGCCTTAGTTTGACGGCAAAGTTTACGTCAGACCGGGCTGTGCAGCTACCGCGATTATTCTACATACGTCTGAGAAAATGTCACCAAACTTGAACGATATGAATGCGTTTACAGAACAAGGCAGAACGTTCTAAGGAGAGGTCAATAAAGCCAGAATAATAAAATAGAACAGAGAATGCTTGGATATAATTATTACCAACGATGTCATGAAGTTTCTATTTCATCTAAAGTTATAAAAGTAAGTGACATAGTAAAGGTCTATCAAATTGGGCTTCTTTCCCACCAGATATGTACGTTATTTCCACCAATCATATTCATTGGTACACGTAGCTTAGCACTGGTGGACGGACTCGGCAAAATTATTTAATTATTATATTTTTATATGGAAAAATACATGCTATGGATACGTGATATGGATGCGTGCTATAGATGTGTACAATGGATGGCTTTCCTACTATCGATAGGTACATTGCATACTCGAATTGCGCATCTTCCTCGCACAGCTACATAGCTTAGTATCAGTGGAAACGGTCATATAAATTAACAGCTTAGCTGATCACATCTCCGTAGCATAGCTACAAAGCACATATCTAGCGGAAAAGCACTATTACTTATATAAACTAGCACTATTACTATTACTAATAAAAACACACATCAATGTGTTGTATGTTCACGCAAACAAAAGAAAAGTGATACAGCCAATGTTTTACGCTTGTTAGAAATATAATTCCGTGATAGATAATAAAGTCCTTTGTCCTGTCGCCACGTGACAAAAGTTCGTCTGAGGCCACTACATAAATAACAACAAAACACACTAACGCAATCCCAAGGACGGCGAGGAAACATTAAGTGGAAAATTCTCGAAAGAAAAATACATCAACAACTGCGGTGGCACACAACTTGATACTTAAAGTAACACAAACTTATCCCTTTGTTTCATGTCCCCACTTCCATGGACACTAATTTATTCAATTTTATGTATATTTTGTTTACTCAAATCGTGGCTTAGTTCGGACGTGTCACTTATAATTTGAGAGCGGTAGGGTTAACGTTACTGGCACTGGAAATTGGGTACGTTGGACCATGAAGGGGTTTTGTAGCAATAATTTTATTTAAATATACTGAAACAAAAGGCTGCGTCATTAGTTTCGCGGTCGTTAGCTCGACTGGGCATAAAATCCTGGGTTCAATTTATGTTAAGCGAACTATTTAACATTTGTTTGATATTGTCTCGTATTACAACCGATGAATGCTATGATATAACAGAACATACGTACTGCTACCTAGATCATAGTCAATGGTTATGTACACACATACAAATTACAGTTTAATATAACTATAATCCTAAAGCTACAGTAGTACGGACTAAAATACATTAACACAATGAAATACCCAAACTCCTGTATACACATAAATAATCTTAATGATTCCGTAGCACAGTCCTAGTCGGGAGAAGTTAAAACATTTCGGAGCTAATTGTGTTATTTTATTTTAAATACTGGCTGACGTATTTCCATTATGGCGGTCAATTTGTTTTTACTTTTTTGTTAGTTGAGGCTCCGTCTAGATTGTAAATATCACGTCACAAGTTGCCTGTAAATACAATTTTCCCACGAGTGGATCACGACAATACTGGCCGAGGAACGAACAAAAAGGCGGGGGCACCGCAAAAAAAGTTAAATTAATCGAGCGCTCCCCTCTTTATAAAGTTTTAATCAAAATTGGATTTTTGTTCGTGCTGCGAAACATTGCGAGGTGTCAAATGGGTTCCTGTTTGGATGGCTGCGAGATTTTCGAAAAAAACACAAGTACTTACGTACTTTGCTGTTTGTTTCGTTAAGAAAGTAACTGGCTTGTTCTTTGAATAGCTTCTGAGAATTTGAACGAATTATTTGGTTAATTGGTTTGTTTCGAACATGGCGTCTGTATTGGGGATACACAGTGTAGTACTTGTGTGTTCTAAAGAACTAAGAACGGTCTTTAAATATGTAAGACTCCGTTTACTCTTACTTCAGTTCAAGTCGTCTATGGGGTATTGAAGTACTATAAAACCAATGTTATTGGAAAGGTAACACAACTGGACCACCGCGAACAAGCCGAATAAATGTCCCGAACCCTCAATTTACTCGTATTGAAACTATTATATAAGAAACGGCCGGTGAAAAGGTACCTCCAATTACTGTTCCGTACAAACAACTGAACAATACAATACACATGTATTGTCAACATTTATATAAACTGTATTGCAATTTGCAACAATTTGCGCGGCGTGTCAATTAAATGCGTGCAAACTGATGGATATTAATAACGGTGGGCGGGACACTCGCCAAATGAGTGGGTATTGCGACTAACCACCGTGTTAATTGATGCAGTCGGACCACCTATAATGATTCGTATGATATTTCATTACATCCACATGATACAGACAGTTTCAGTTTACAAATGTGAAGATAACATTTTGATTGGAAATGGACTAGTTACTATGTTATTAGCTAGCTCATAGATAAACCAGCTATTGACTATTAATATATAGGTACTCTTCTATCTAGGTTTGTGAATAGGTGGCAGTGGATTGAAAATCTGACAACAATTTTGATTGATTATCATTTCGAATTTTGTATTTTACTTCAAGGAATCTTTGAATAGAAGTCAGCCAACTTTGATGTACGAAAGAATAAATTCAAAGACGAAAAAATCCGTTACAAAGAATACGATAATTCCATACTTTCTTCACAAACATTATTCTATCTATACCTCCTTAAAAGCAACGTCTAAACCTAGCAACATAATACATACCTACTTAATACATACGTATGTAGACACACATACAATTTAATTTAGCGGAGACAGCCTACACAATACCCGATACATTAAACACAGACAACGAATTAAACTGAAGATTTAACATGCTACGAATTACTTCACCCGTAAGCGGCTGAAGCGATGTATTGCTAAAAGCTAATTAGCAATGCTAATTCCATTCATATGTTTGAGGGCGCTGAAACAGCGGGGTCGTAGTGACGTGCTTGCTACATGAGCTGGAATTGAGGGGTGCTGTGTGACTGCGGGGCTCATGTACTTAGATACTGTGGGCTACTGGGATATGTTGGAGTGATAAGCGTGTGTTCGCTTGTTAGTGATAAAATTGAGTGAGTAATTTCAGGGGTTATTCTAGAGAAAGGTATGAAATAGGAAGTGTAATAATTCAAAATTTGCGACATACTATAACTTATTTGGCCCAGCTCAACCTTGGGGTTAAGAAAAATAGGTAGGCTACATGATCAGCACTGATTGGACCTTTAAGGTACATTTTTCTTCTAACTACCTAAAAGTAATCAAGTCTACACTTCATCTTAAGGATAACTTCCCGAAAGCTAAAATTAATAGACACCTACACAATTTCCAGGAAAAATTAAAAAACAATCGCCGTAATCTCCTTATTTTATTAAACTCCGTAATAAAATGCAAAAAAGGAATAAATGCCAAGTAGAACTTAAGAAAAGTGGACCATCTTATAATTCAAATTTAATTAATCTTATAATTTTTATAAAAGGAAGGGGAAAGTGTGTATTTAGCTGAACCTTTTCCTTATATTTTAATAAGTAAGAAATTAATCCCATCCAAAAATCTAATAAGTATTTGTAAGATTTTTATTCGATGGTTTCCCAAATTATAATTCGATACCATCAAACGAAAATAAGCGAAGCCATTTATTTTTAAACGCCGAACTTTGGATCTTGAATACGAATATCAATTTCGAAACGTTTTTTACTTTTGTAAGATTTCAGGGCCTAAGGTTTTTTATTAAAAGCAACTGGAATATGATTCTTTCATTTATCTAAAGAATTAATTCCGGTGTAAAAATACGCCTGCTCTAATATCAGAGGCAGGCCGAGGCTGTGTCAGGTAGATCGAGCTAATAACTGTCTACTGCGAACCTTTATTTGAAGAAAATTTAATTTCTTACATAAGAGCTTTCAATTTCATTTAGTAACATTACACTACGCCTCTTATATAAACGTAGATAGAGGAAGATCGTATTCCGTTATTTTCATGCGTATTATTAACGTTACATTTATTATATTGTAATGAAAAGCCATAATAACATAATAATACCTTATGTTTAATAAGCCATGCTCAACAATGGTGTTGCTACTTCAGATTCGTAATTTCCGACAAGGGTTTTGAACGCACCGCTTTTTGCAAATATAGTAGGTACGCAAGATATTTCCAGCATATCTAGTTAATTAGATAGCTATTCAACACTATACAATAAAAATAAAACTTTGCTTCTGAAAACTAGTCCTTATTAGCATGTGAAAAGGCTTCAAGTTTCACTAGAAACTTTTCCCAGAACTAATCACGAGCGATTATAAAAACCAAGTACTAGGGCTCCATCAACGTGAACGAGTCATTAAAAGCGGCAAGTGCAATAAACTGTTCGCACCTGTAACTACCAACTAGTTGTACGAGTAGGTAACGAATAAAATATGAAATCGCTTCGGAACAGCTCGGAGCTGTGCAGTTATCGCAATTTTAAAACTTTACAAATCGAAAATCATTGGCGAACTTGCAGCGACCAACTTTCAGAACCTTGCCTCCAGTTTATTATTTCATTTTGATTTTTATTTATTCGTTTCGTTCGCGATTTCCTACGGCACCACGACGACTAGTGAATTTCAAATTCATTTCGCTACAGTTAAAAATATTTCAAATTTTATATCTCAAATAAGTTGCTATTTTCTGTGGCTTAGTAAATACTAAAAGTTTACGAATTCCTTAGTTTAAATCGGTATGAAATTTTGTAACTTTCAGTGTAGTTATTGAAGTTTTATTTTCGTATTCCAAGAAGGACTAGAATTTTTATTTCACACATGAATATATGCTAATGCTGCCCAAAATTCAGATTGACGTGAATTTTACATTTTAAGAAGTGGGTTAATTAGTAGGTTAAACATTTTATTCTTGTTTTAGTTTATTTAGTTGTATGTCGAATAGTCAATGCTCACAATGTTTTAGTTCAAACAATGCGACAATTGTTTTCTTTGTATTTGTTTTGAATTTCGTGCAATATACTTCTGCTTCGACTTCGTACAGTACCCTTATATATTATATTAGTACAAGTTTGCTTTAAGTTTAAAGTACCTTATCGACAGCACGTTTGGCGCTATGATTGGCCGGCTCGAATAAACCGATTACTTAAAACATAAAGCAAACTCATACTAAGGGTACAGAATAAGGTGCTGAAATGTTTTGATTATAATATGGTGACACAATATCACAATATTAGACACTCGAACTTCACCTAAGCCACAGTCGTTATCTCGAATAAGAAAGTGAGCATGTATCCAGATAGCGAACATAGTGTCGCAGTAACCAGTAACGTAACAATGGCTGCCGTTGCTGCAACCGATACACGAACAATGTGACGCATAACTCGACTGCTATCGACTCCATTGTAATATTGTAAAAGGTGTACATGATGTAATTTGCGTGTTTACTGCGGAACTGTTGTTGTTGTCTCTATTACAAGGATTCTGTGAAGTCTTTGTTTTTCCAAGGAAATGTACACTTTAAAGTTAATGAAATGTGAAGTAATTTCGAGGTGACTACAGCAGGCTTATAGGTAGGTACTAGAATGTACGCCATAAGGAAAGTTTTACACAGGTATCTACGTAATTATTTAGTGAGAACAGCCTTTATCAGACTGAAAAAATGTGTTGTTTTTTTTGTTTTTTGTTCACAATATATTGCTTTGGCATTAGGTTTCGATCTTTATAAACGCACGTACAACACAGAAGAAAATTCTAATGTGACGTTTGTAAAAAAAAAAACAAAATAAAAATATTTTTAAATTACGAACATTGACTATTCGACGTAAAATAAAAAAGGAATAATATTTTTTAGCAACAAATTAACCGATTTCAAAAAAGGAGGTATGGCACTAGGCTCTAAAAGGAAGTCTCAGTTTCACCCGTATGTATGTTTGTGCGCGATTATCTCGCGTTTGGCTGAATCGATTTTTATGCGGTTTTCAGCGTAGTATTTTTCAGACTTAGAAGCTCAGCCTTAGGAATATTATATGACCTAAAATTGGAGGCTGTAAAGAAAATTAAAGGCCTTTTTTATTTAAAAAACGTTTTATTTACAATTACGTTATTATTGTAATGTCTATATGATCAGTTCATCAGTTTGTTCTTTATCCCGTTCGTGTTCGGTGGACCGCCATTTTGTTTTGAATTTAATAGTTTACGTGTACATTCGGACGACAAGGGTTAGTTTTTGTGTCCTCTCGTATTGTGCTTACCCGATATTGCGGTCGTGAATCTCACATAATGTTAGTGATAATTATTATTTATTAGTTTTTAACTATAGATAATATGGGTATATCTACATATTTAGTATATTTGTTATAGTTTTAGATAAGTTTAGCGTGCTTACCGGGGCTCCGGCTCAAAAAGCAGGAAAAGGAATGGGGTGGTCTTTAGTCAGTAAAAGTCTGACACTCCCTTTCGCCTCGCCCAAGGCGGGAAAAGCCATTGGATGATTTTCGGAATCAGTTATGGCTGAATGCAATTAAATCAAACAAAAATACCTGGTAAAAGAAATAAAAGAGGTAATAAAAGTGGATCATCCATGCCATCCATACTCCCATACTAATATTATAATATTATACATGAGAAAGTGTGTTGGTTTGTTTGTCCTTTCTTCACGGAATGGAGCGAGTTCATGACATGACTTTTTGTGAAATTAATCGGAGGACTTTGTTGATTACACAAAGAGTTGCTTCGTGCGAGAATCAAAACCGCTACACGTAGCATTGCAGCCAACAGTGCGGTTGTTCTTGTTTTTAAACTACCCATGTTTAACTAGTGCCTCGGGTTAACCTAGTATGTCAAAACACTTTTCAAAATATTTCTTCCCCTATAACATTTCGGTGGATAACTGTAGAAAGAAGCATCGGACAATATGTCCAACCATATTAAAATAGAGAGGACTGGTAAGACCATGATTTTGGTACAATGGTTAATGCAACCTTTGTATTGTTTCTCCAAGTTAAAATAATGAACCACTAGTGCAGATACATCAACACAAGCACATTAATTTGTGTAATATGTTTGAACAAAACACAAGAGTCCCAACAATCAGGTCCCTTTCACGAGAATTTGCTCCAGCACAGAAATAATTGAGTCGCCACCCTTCTCTATGCCTTCTTTGTGTTCCATCGAATCGTTACAGACACGTATGACATTGTGTAAAAGGTCAACTCCGTTGTAATTATTGCCAACGCCATATTGAGGGTCGAGCCTTTTTCATTTGGCCCGGTGCGGTCGGCACGCCCCGGACCATTCATATCGCAGATTAGATATCGCCCGTATATTGTGTGAATAACTCGTATATTTTTCACTTTGGCCCGTTCGGCCGATGAGAGCCTGATAATCCTGTCTTTTTGATGTTGTTTGGTAGGGTTATTTTGATTTACGATCTTTCCGGGTGTAAATGAGTCGTGAGTTTATCAAAACAGACATGATTGATAATTTTATGAAAATGTTTTGTTTTCTGGAACAATAAAATGACCGGAACAGGTCTAACCATTGCTGGCTCATGCACATTTCATACCTACATACATCGAATGATTCTGTTGCTATAAAGAGAACATTAAAAGTAACTGCCTAAAGAGAACCGTGTAAGATAACGTGAACGTATCATGTCTTCTTTTAATAAGGTCACACAACAGGTAACATAAATAAACTTAAACCTCAAACAGAAACGTATCAGTTAAGGCTAAGTACAAACAGTATAAAACGTCGGAATCAAGTCTCGGCAGGGATGCGCTTGATTTATGCGCGCCGGTACAGGCGGCAACACATGTGCCGCGCGGTAGGATTACACGTTATGTGCGCGCCTGCAGGCCGCGAGGTGCGCATGATGGCGACTGTGTGCGAGACTATCCAGCCGAGTGCCTCTCTATTAATTTGATTTCACAGAAATATTTACAAGGAATTATGCAGACTGCACCGCTGCACCGCTGCACATGTGTCCCGGGCGAAAGGATTACACACCTCGCGCGGCTCACTGGAGTCGTGTTCCTTCTGGATACTTAGTACTCTGTGTAGCGAGAATAATGTTCTGTTTATTTTTTCATCGTGTTAATTCCCTAACAGAAGCATAAAAATCTATTAATTTAACAAAGTTTTATAATCCGATTTGATTTTAAACATCTTAGAATCATTTAACCGTCAAAGAGCGCGGTAAACCCCTTACCAAAGCCGTACAACTTTAAATAATACTGCTATCAAGAACAGAACTAATTACAATATTCCGCAAATGGCAACCTTACACTCTGGTATTATAGCAATATTAATTTCGGCATACATTAACAGAAAATTACAAGCAAAATATGTGAAAACATGGCGGAACAAAGCCGGTGCTAATCACCTCTCATTGTTGTGCAGAACAAATAGACGACAGTCGCCGGATTAGCCGTGACTTCGAGTTATGTCGCGTCATGTTACGCCGTGATGAGCCGGCTCGAGTGCATCTTTATCGTGATTGCCAAAATGAGCACCAAATTATCTTGTCGTTGAGAGATCTACTAATGACGGTGGATCATGTTTCAGAAGCCAGCTGGTATTTCATTTTCTGTTAGATCTTCTGTGGAACTTGATGTCTTTTAAGAAGAATACTCGTCATATATTCAGAAATTAACTGTAGGTATGGTCGTCAATTACAAAGATAGATGCAATTACATGTTTTTTTCTGAAACTTGTATTAACTATTCTTCCCAGATACAACTTCTAATATATATTAGTCCTAAAATAGACTACTATAGCCTCGCGGTTTTCGCTCGTTGCGGTGTACGCGCCCGCGTGTTGAGGGCCACCCTACTCCGTCTGTGGCGGAAACTGTAAAATGTAACGTGACGCAAATTACTTTGTCTATTTTATAATTTAACATCGGCGAGGCTTTTGTTAGCGATTCAGATAAGTCATCGCAGTGTCTCATGGACCGGCGGCTCCTCAGCTAATTACTGCCCTGCCTGCCTATTTGCATTTTAAGGATATTTCCTTGGGAGTTTTAGAGAAAAGAGAAAAATACCTGCGTCACGCTGTATCTTGGTGTGAAGGCTTTTGTTCTTAAGTAGGTAATCTAATTCTACATTAAAATGACGAGATTTTGTCATTTTTAATTCTACATCAAAATGACGTTTGAGTGAAAATACCCATGCATTAACCATCGCGAGTTTATCAACTACCATTGTCATCAGCAAAAGTCATGCGTGAATATTGACTTGATCTACTCATTTGGGGTAAAACAAATGTTTAATTACTAATTAAACATTTGAAACAACTAGAAAACAACTAGAAAACTAAGCTGATATTCAGTGAGTGAGGCAAACACAATCAAACAGTTCCCTCGTTCCAACATGAACGAATTAAACACAAGGAAGTGTATCATGCACGAGATGAGACGCCAACATTCTGAATCCTAATCATGTCGCGAGTGAAGCATTGCAACGAATGCACACATAACTCCCGACATAATCCCAGGCAACTCCTCCAAACTATACCTAGGTACGAGACATTTTCATCAAATTCCTTCGCATTTCAGCTGCCGTAAATATTAGTGGAGACTAGAGACGTATCAACGTCGTCGTGCGCATATTTTATCATTCCATTGCCGCGCGCATAGTGCGCGAGTGTGGGACACGTAGCGAGCCAGCATTGTACTGCGATATGGGAAGCATCGCGGTATGCGCTTGTGAACTATGTGACGTATGGCTCACAACTTCATTCGAAGCATGGCTACTGTTTAGCTACGTATTTCATAATATAAATACATCCAGTACAAGTCGCCAGAACTGCTTTGTGACGACTCAACATTTACAATTTTGGCTATTGAATTTAATATTCATTGCTTAATCTGAACAGAGTATTTAAAATACAATCAGTGATTATGAAATTCACGTCCCAATTTAAATTCTTCGGTTTACCACTGTTTGTAAAACCAAGAGCGAACTAATTTATTTCGCTCAACTCAAATAAAATGGAAAGAAAATACGTAATTGTTCATTCTGTGCGGCGGCGGCGCGTTTATTTTAATAAAACCATAACAAAATAATTATTGGCTGAGAGCCAGAATCGCGTTAATGAGATAAAGACGCGAATCGTAATAATTGATGTGTTTCGTGATGGAATATTTAACTATGTGTTAATGAGGCACGTTTGAATCGTGTTTAAATCACAATCGCCGATCAATCAGAGCGTATTGTCTGCTGTGCGCTGCAGGGGCGAATCACCGAGTAATCATCAGCATACGTTTGATTTGGTCGACGTAGCTGCATATTGTCCGGTAATCGGTTTTCATTTGCATTCAATTGAACTAATAATTCGACTGTACATATAATATAACCAACTGTACAACTATTTGCTTAACAACTTTTACCTAAAACGTAAAGACAAAGAAACAACTGGCAAGTCGTTGAGTATCTACAAATTACCCATTTCAACATAATTGAAGAGTAGATGATATTTAATATAGAAAAGTGTGAAAACAAGTTACTATTAATTAATTAAAGAATCACTAACAAAGAGTTCAGGTACCGTAACTTCCACACATTAAACACTCTAGTAGTCGCACAGTGGTCGCACACACACATCGTAACTCAGTGTAAACGGCCGCAAGTCTGAATTATTATTTTATAATAATCCTGTAAAAGTTAAAGGAGAATATATTTAATTGGCTACGGTCGGACGCGCTCTAATAAATTACTTAAAAGATTAATCTAATGCACTGAGTCCGCCATGATTTATTATCGGGGCAACAGGTGGCCTAATAAGGGTTATTATTGGAAAAATATAACCGTTTATACTCAGTTCAAATTTATTGAAACAAATAATCTACCTTTTGTGACGTTTCGTGCAATTACTTTTGATGGAATACTTGTTTTACTAAAAAGCAATTCATCTAATGTTTTATAAAGACTGTTTTACTGGCAGAATAGTTGCAAATAATGTCTACCGAAGAATCTTTGATCAGTTTTTCGGAACAGATATTTTGTATTGTCCAAAATTTCTGTCACGTAGTCTTTAATTGAGCCCACTGGGTTTTATGCAAGACTCATAAGTCATAACATAATGAGAGAAAATCATGTTATTTTCTAAAGTTCAAGTGTCCATGGGTGGCAGCGATTGCTTACCATCAGGTGATACGTCTGCTCGTCTACCGGCGTGTTCCATAAAAAGTGTCATGGGATGTCAGAAAAATAGCACACATAACAAAATCCCAACAACATACTCCATAATATCACCCTATACAACATAGCTCACAATGATCTAAATGTAGACAATCCCAGCTCCTCAAATATTAGACGTCGGCTTCTAAATCGATCAGAGCTGAGCAACAGTCCCCAGGTACGCTCAGCTCAATATTGTGTCACGCCGAGCTCTGAATCCACATTACTGTGTCGTGTTATGCATTTAATAAAGCCGTAATACCTATGCTAATATTGTGCCGCTCGAGACACCAGCAAGGCAGCGCAGAGTGCCCACTTTGCTTCTATCTCGAATGACAAACTGCGATTACTGTGTTGTTACTGTGATGGGTATTGTTAAAATATTAGCTATAAGAACCAAAAACACAGATTGTAGATAAAACAATTAACACAGAAAGGCATATTAATCACAAATTACACGATTATGGAACTATAATTCATTATAACTTCTAGCCTTGATTTAATCCGAACACAAGGTTTAAATACACTTATAAAGGGTATAATTATTCTCATATTAATCATGTGTGTCGCTGTATGCAGTAGACTTATGGTGCTTCTCCCCGAGACCACGCGGCGCGCTGCCGAGCCGCGAGCTCGCAATATCAACGTGCTTATTTGTGTTCACGTGCGACACCACTCACGTGGCCACTCCCCAACACAAACATAACTTTGATTAACTATGGGGCTCATGCAACTTTAGCTGAGGAGGCCATTTCACTCCTTCAGTTTGTGAGGTCAGCACCGCATAGCAATTTACTGTGCCAACAACAACTTTGGAACTCAATAAATTTAAAGCAAAACAAAAACTTATCAGAATCCAAAGTGGAAAAACATCGCTTATTACAAATCACAATAAAACCATCCACACTCCGCTGATCATTATTTTTTCAACAACAAACTCCGGCGAGGAGTCGGCATCAAACATTCACATAAAGCTCTGCCCGGAGCCTAAACACGAAACTTTAACACAATTGTCTAAACAAGAAACAGCAACTTTCTGTTATTACTCTTCTTTATTTTATTATCAAAAATGTTTACGAGTCATTATACGAA